>NC_057809.1:56942338-57242338 GCF_018294505.1 Triticum aestivum | reverse complement strand
GCTTTAATTTTTAATTCTGTTTGCTTTTAGGTTAGCAAAATTATAAACTTTCTGTTAGTGCCATTAGTTTTAGAAAAATTATAAACTTTCTGTTAGTGCCATTAGTTTTCAAATTTGAAAACACTTTTTTAGTTTTTTAGTTTTCTTTGTTGCTTTATTTATTTTATTTTGTGATTAACTTTACTATAAAAATAGTTTTTTCCTGCTTTTTTGATTTGTTTTTGCATTATTTATTTTCTTTTGTTTTTTGCTTTAATTTTTAATTCTGTTTGCTTTTAGGTTAGCAAAATTATAAACTTTCTGTTAGTGCCATTAGTTTTAGAAAAATTATAAACTTTCTGTTAGTGCCATTAGTTTTCAAATTTGAAAACACTTTTTTAGTTTTTTTGTTTTCTTTGTTGCTTTATTTATTTTATTTTGTGATTAACTTTACTATAAAAATAGTTTTTTCCTGTTTTTTTGATTTGTTTTTTGCATTATTTATTTTCTTTTGTTTTTTGCTTTAATTTTTAATTCTGTTTGCTTTTAGGTTAGCAAAATTATAAACTTTCTGTTAGTGCCATTAGTTTTAGAAAAAATATAAACTTTCTGTTAGTGCCATTAGTTTTCAAATTTGAATAGTTAAAATTTGAATTCTTTGAAAATTGTTTGAATCACAAGTTTGTGATTAACTTACTAAAAAATGAGAATAGATGAAAGTTGAAAGTTTCTGTTAGTGCCATTAGTTTTAGAAAGTTGAAAGTTGAAAGTTGGCATGGGCCAGGGACTAATGGTCATGGTATTACGAGGGCCGAACCATAAGACATGAAAGCATTTCAAATGAACTCTGAAAAAGTTGAAAGTTGGGATGGTATCATAATTTCACCCACATAGCATGTGCATGTACAAAACGGACAATGGTAGCATGTTCGTGCGTTACAAAGTTGCGGGAGAAAGTCTTCACTTTTTCTTCGCTTGTGTCATTTGCTTATTGTGCCGTAACCATGGATAATCTTCATTGTTTATCAGGATGCTTGGGTCAGCCTTGACATTGAAGGGAGGAATTTCATGAAACTTTTCATAATCTTCAGACATGTCTGTCTTGCCGTCCACTCCCAGGATGTCCCTTTTTCCTGAAAGAACTATGTGGCGCTTTGGCTCATCGTATGATGTATTCGCTTCCTTATCTTTTCTTTTTCTCGGTTTGGTAGACATGTCCTTCACATAGATAACCCGTGCCACATCATTGGCTAGGACGAACGGTTCATCAGTGTACCCAAGATTTTTCAGATCCACTGTTGTCATTCCGTACTGTGGGTCTACCTGTACCCCGCCGCCTAACAGATTGACCCATTTGCACTTAAACAAAGGGACCTTAAAATCAGGTCCGTAGTCAAGTTCCCATATGTCCACTATATAACCATAATATGTATCCTTTCCGCTCTCGGTTGCTGCATCAAAGCGGACACCGCTGTTTTGGTTGGTGCTCTTTTGATCTTGGGCGATCGTGTAAAATGTATTCCCATTTATCTCATATCCTTTGTAAGTCAATACAGTCAAAGATGGTCCCTTGGACAACAAGTACAACTCATCACAAACAGTGTTGTCACCTCTGAGACGTGTTTCCAACCAACTGCTGAAAGTCCTGATGTGTTCACATGTAATCCAGTCGTCGCACTGCTTCGGGTGTTTGGAGCGCAGACTGTTCTTGTGTTCATCGACATACGGGGTCACCAAGGTAGAGTTCTGTAGAACTGTGTAGTGTGCTTGAGACCAAGAATATCCGTCCCTGCATATTATTGAGTCTCTTCCAAGAGTGCCTTTTCCAGTCAGTCTCCCCTCATACCGCGATTTAGGGAGACCTATCTTGTTAAGGCCAGGAATGAAGTCAACACAAAACCCAATAACATCCTCTGTTTGATGGCCCATGGAGATGCTTCCTTCTGGCCTAGCGCGATTACGGACATACTTCTTTAGGACTCCCATGAACCTCTCAAAGGGGAACATATTGTGTAGAAATACGGGCCCCAGGATGACAATCTCGTCGACTAGATGAATTAGGACGTGCGTCATGATATTGAAGAAGGATGGTGGGAACACCAGCTCGAAACTGACAAGACATTGTGCCACATCACTCCTTAGCCTTGGTACGATTTCTGGATCGACCACCTTCAGAGAGATTGCATTGAGGAATGCACATAGCTTCACAATGGCTAATCGGACGTTTTCCGGTAGAAGCCCCCTCAATGCAACCGGAAGCAGTTGCGTCATAATCACGTGGTAGTCATGAGACTTTAGGTTCTGAAACTTTTTCTCTGGCATATTTATTATTCCCTTTATATTCGACGAGAAGCCAGTCATGACCTTCATACTGAGCAGGCATTCAAAAAAGATTTCTTTCTCTTCTTTCGTAAGAGCGTAGCTGGCAGGACCTTTATACTGCTTCGGAGGCATGCCGTCTTTTTCGTGCAAACGTTGCAGGTCCTCTCGTGCCTCAGGTGTATCTTTTGTCTTCCCATACACGCCCAAGAAGCCTAGCAGGTTCACGCAAAGATTCTTCATCACATGCATCACGTCGATTGAGGAGCGGACCTCTAGGTCTTTCTAGTAGGGTAGGTCCCAAAATATAGATTTCTTCTTCCACATGGGTGCGTGTCCCTCAGCGTCATTTGGAACAGCTAGTCCACCGGGACCCTTTCCAAAGATTATGTAGTGTAAATCATTGACCATAGCAAGCACGTGATCACCGGTGCGCATGGCGGGCTTCTTCCGGTGATCTGCCTCGCCTTTGAAATGCTTTCCTTTCTTTCGATATTGATGGTTGGTCGGAAGAAATCGACGATGGCCCAGGTACACATTCTTCCTGCATTTGTCCAGGTATATACTTTCAGTGTCATCTAAACAGTGCGTGCATGTGTGGTATCCTTTGTTTGTCTGTCCTGAAAGGTTACTGAGAGCGGGCCAATCGTTGATGGTCACGAACAGCAACGCCTTAAGGTTAAATTCCTCCTGTCTGTGCTCATCCCACGTACGTACACCGTTTTCATTCCACAGCTGTAAAAGTTCTTCAACTAATGGCCTTAGGTACACATCAATTTCGTTGCCGGGTTGCTTAGGGCCTTGGATGAGAACTGGCATCATAATGAACTTCCACTTCGTGCACATCCAAGGAGGAAGGTTATACATACATAGAGTCACGGGCCAGGTGCTGTGATTGCTGCTCTGTTCCCCGAAAGGATTAATGCCATCCGCGCTTAAAGCAAACCATACATTCCTTGGGCCCTTTGCAAACTCATCCCAGTACTTTCTCTCGATTTTTCTCTACTGCGACCCGTCAGCGGGTGCTCTCAACTTCCCATCTTTCTTTCGGTTCTCACTGTGCCATCGCATCAACTTGGCATGCTCTTCGTTTTTGAACAGATGTTTCAACCGTGGTATTATAGGAGCATACCACATCACCTTTGTAGGAACCCTCTTCCTGGGGGGCTTGCCGTCAACATCACCAGGGTCATCTCGTCTGATCTTATACTGCAATGCACCGCATACCGGGCATGCGTTCAGATCCTTGTATGCACCGCGGTAGAGGATGCAGTCATTAGGGCATGCATGTATCTTCTCCACCTCCAATCCTAGAGGGCATACGACCTTCTTTGCTGCGTATGTACTGTCGGGCAATTCGTTATCCTTTGGAAGCTTCTTCTTCAATATTTTCAGTAGCTTCTCAAATCCTTTGTCAGCCACATCATTCTCTGCCTTCCACTACAGCAATTCCAGTACGGTACCGAGCTTTGTGTTGCCATCTTTGCAATTGGGGTATAACAATTTTTTGTGATCCTCTAACATGCGATCGAACTTCAGCTTCTCCTTTTGACTAATGCATTGCGTCCTTGCATCGACAATGACCCGGCGGAGATCATCATCATCGGGCACATCGTCTGGTTCCTCTTGATCTTCAGCAGCTTCACCCGTTGCAGCATCATTGGGCACATCGTCTGGTTCCTCTTGATCTTCACCAGCTCCCCCCGTTGCAGCATCACCGTATTCAGGGGGCACATAATTGTCACCGTAGTCTTCTTCTTCGCCGTCTTCCATCATAACCCCTATTTCTCCGTGCCTCGTCCAAACATTATAGTGTGGCATGAAACCCTTGTAAAGCAGGTGGGAGTGAAGGATTTTCCGGTTAGAGTAAGACCTCGTATTCCCACATTCAGTGCATGGACAACACATAAAACCATTCTGCTTGTTTCCTCAGCCGCATCGAGAAACTCATGCACGCCCTTAATGTACTCGCGGGTGTGTCTGTCACCGTACATCCATTGCCGGTTCATCTGCGTGCATTATATATAATTAAGTGTCCAAATTAATAGAAGTTTATCATCACATTAAAACCAAAGTGCATACATAGTTCTTATCTAACAACATATAGCTCTCCAGAGCATCTAATTAATTAAACCATACATTGAAACTATGTAAAACATTTCAATGCGAAAACAAATGCGATCATAATCGCAACCAAGGTCACAATTGATCCAACGGCATAATGATACCAAGCCTCGGTATGAATGGCATATTTTCTAATCTTTCTAATCTTCAAGCGCATTGCATCCATCTTGATCTTGTGATCATCGACGACATCCGCAACATGCAACTCCAATATCATCTTCTCCTCCTCAATTTTTTTATTTTTTCCTTCAACAAATTGTTTTCTTCTTCAACTAAATTTAACCTCTCGACAATAGGGTCGGTTGGCATTTCCCATTCACATACATCCTAGATAAATAAAATATATGTCACGTTGGTCGGCATAATTTTCATAAACAATAAATGAACCAATAGTTATAAAGATAATATACATACCACATCCGGATCATAGACAGGACGAGGGCCGACGGGGGCGGATACCAAAACCATCGTACTATATAAGATGCAATAATAAATGTAAGAAAATGATACAAGTATCTATCTAAACATACAAGTAAGAATATTTTTCCTTTTAGAAAGAAGATAAGAACAAGAGGCTCACCACGATGGTGTCGGTGATGAGATCGGCGCGGGTGATCGACGGCGGTGAAGACGGGGACGGGGCGTGACGGACCGCTAAATCTAGACAAATCTCGAGGAAAATGGAGTTTGGAGGTCGAGCTTCGAGAGGAGAAAGCTTAAGTAGTGTGGCTCGGGCATTCCATCGAACACCTCATGTACATAGAAGGTGAGCTAGAGCACCACAAAGCCCTCTCCCCCTCGGCCAGAAAAAACAGAGCACTGTGCTCTGCTCTTGCGCGAGGGGGTATATATAGGCACCTCATTGGTCCCGGTTGGTGACATGAGCCGGGACTAAAGGGGAGCCTTTGGTCCCGGTTCAAGCCATCAACCGGGACCAATGGTGGTGGGCCAGGAGCGAGGCCCATTGGTCCCGGTTCATCCCACCAACCGGGACCAAAAGGTCCAGATGAATCGGGACCAATGGCCCACATGGCCCGGCCGGCCCCCTGGGCTCACGAACCGGGACCAATGCCCATATTGGTTCCGGTTCTTGACTGAACCGGGACTAATGGGCTGACCCGGCCTGAACCAAAGCCCCGTTTTCTACTAGTGTGCGTGTATATCCTCTAGAGCAGAGGGCTCTCGTACCTTTCATACGACTGAAAGTCTCACCATGTAGCACAGGGAAATCGGACGTGGGTAAAGACGCGCGGGCACATCCAGATCGCGGCAACTTCAAGTCGACGAGGACCCCTGCCTCCCTCCTCGAGGCGCCTCTGCCACCCCGGCCTGCCACTGACGCCCCGCGTTGAACCAGCAGCACCAGCCAAAAGTGGTCCGCCACCGGCCTGAGATCCATGCGTGTACCTGAGCAGAGGAGGGAGGGTCCAGCCACCACCTCTGCCAGCCAGCGCCACGGCAGAGAGGGCCGCCCGAAGGAACTAAACGGCCTGCCGCCGCCGCCCCCCCGGGGGCACACAGCCAGCGCGCCACCTGTCACACCGTCGGGCCAGCGCGCCATTGCCTTTGCGCCAAGCGTCTGCACCACAACAAAACCCAGGGGCATCGCCGTAGTTCACATGCTTAACAACAAAAATCCACTAATTGTAAATAAAAGCATCAGTTAGTGTAAATACTATTAATCATTCCTACCTGATCAACGATGCAAACATTTGACAGGCTCGACCTCTATGGCACCATCACAAAGTATAATTAATGAACAGAGAAGCTAAAGGAAGAATACAATACGTTAAGACAAAGCAACCCTAGGATTTCTCTGCTCCCATTGCTTAATACGAAAAGCTTAACATAAACCCAAGGACGGGCAACTGCTACTAAACCAGGATCTCCATCTCTTTGAATAAAAGCCATCCTTTCCATCGACCAGCCTATGAGCATCTTCGGTACTATAATGAAGGACGTTGACACTATCTCATTTTACATAGCAGGGGTAATTCCAGAAACATCCTATCTAAAAATCATTTAGACGTAAGTTTCTATAGAAAGATAAGCGGGTGTACAAATGAACTTTCTTATGATACTATGATACTCAGATACCACTCATTGGATGGGACCGGTGGACCATTGATCAATAAAAAGTAGTAAATAAATCCTTTTCTCGTACGTACGAGAGATTGCACAGCTCAAAAAAAAAAAACTTCGACGATGGTGCAACCAACATTCTCCCGGTCTCTTGTGAATTTCAAGCTAGTATATAACTCTGGGTCTTTCCCATCCAAGATAAACCCATAATTCAAATCAAAAAATGTAAGTAGGTACTAATTTTACAGAAAAAATGACATATCAGGTTCATGCTTCATAGAACCAAATGTAAAGAGTTAGTATTGTACCACATCCAGCACAGGAACAGGCCGATCGCGCGGGACGCGCCGTCCAATTTGTGATTAATCTATAATCCCCAGCCGACCAAGACGCTAATGATAAGTGGCATCATCAACATTGCCTACAAGTACAAACAAAATCTCCATAACTTCTCAGAAAAACGATACGTACCAATAGACTCATTTATGGCTTGAGCAAGGTGCATATGCAAGTATAAATATTTCAGGGACATGTTAAATGGGAGGGCAGTAGTTCACGTACTCCTACTAAGATATGCTGCTAGCTAGCTGGATAAATTAGATTATCAAAGAGAGAAGCTACAAAGAAGCAACTACAGACAACCGGCTTATTTCGATTTTCGACTGATATCTCCTTAGCTCATCCAAGCCTCCCTCATGTTAACCTCACTCTTTGTTCTCTCCATATTCGAACTTAGGCTTGGGAAGCAACCTGAAATTAAGTTGAGCGAAAAATGAGTGCCGTGCAAGTTTCTCATTCCAAAACCGTGGCACCCGCTTGAATTTCCCAACATCACTCCACACTCAGACACCATGGCGTGACTCATGATCTGGTGCAGATGGATCGTCACTCAATCTCATCTGCAAGTTGCGGCCTGCTCTTCACACCCAGTCTAGCATCTGGTTTTCTCCTCTAGCTTCAGGTGGCATGCGTGTGTATCCTCAGCAGCAGAGGGCTCTCGTACCTTTCAGTAGGCAGCAGAGATGGGTCGGACATGGGTAAAGATCCGCGGCCGCACGCCGTCACAACTTGTTTAGGTCTTTCCTTGCTCCACGACCCAATGAGGTCGATCGGATAAATTATGAATTGCTGGAATTTATCTTCACTTGGAATATGGAAGTTGTAGCAGCGTTGAATCACTCGGCTAGTTGGGTTCCATCTGTTAGCCATTGCTCGGTTGTTTGCGAGCAAAACTCCGAGAGGTTCAAATCCACTAGAGGATTGCGTGATCCCCACTTCCTTATCCAATCCCCATTAATCCCAGCCGCAGGTTCATGCCATTACGTACCGTTCAGTTACCCTAAGTTGTCATTCATATAAAAGCAATGACCATCATACAACACAGATACAACACGACACCACAACACATGCACTCAAGACAAGATACAAGAATGATATCATCCCTTACAACTCCAAGCAAACTACAGAAAGGGACAAAGAGCACCACTTGAAGTCTCCGGAGCCCTCAGCCGTGCATGACGAACGCAAGGCAGCAACTTCAGGAAGGGCACGACACTGCTTGCCTTATTTGTTACCGAATTTAAGATATGAACATGCCTTCTTTGCCAACTCTTGACTTATTTTCTCGGCAACATTGGCATCGTTATGCATGGGTAACCGTAACAAACCAATTCTGCAGGCTTATTCGGTCTTCATGAATTTTGGAGGATTCTTGTAGGTTCTTTTCTCATGGGATTCATTTTCCTATGTCGAACATTTTGTTTCATAAAAATAAGCGTGCTAGATTCCTAAGGATTGTGTACATATTGGTCTGGTTCGTATGGACTTTTAGTATTAGGTGAGACCCCATGAAAAATTCTTAAGGATTGGAGTGGACATTACATCCTAATCCTTTATTTTCCCTATTCCTATTATTTGAGAATCCCGTAAAACGAATGCACCCTGAATAACAAAATCTTTGGTAGGGTAGGCTTGGGCTCAAACTAAAAATGTATTGGGTTCATTAATTATATTGGACTAACAAAATAGTTTGGATCTTATATGGGAAAATATAGCAAATGCAATCATGAAACATTAGATCTTTGGTGGGACATGATGTAAGCAAAGTAAAAAATGAACTGTACCCACCGTCCTAGCTACCCTGAAATTGGTCTGCATGCATTACCTTCAAGTACCAAATCTCCATAACTTCTCAGAGAGAAACGATATCCATCAATAGACTGGCTCGAGCAAGGTGCGTATGCAAGTATAAATATTTCCTGGCATGTTAAATGGGTGAGCAGTAATTCACGTACTAAGGTATGCTGCTAGCTAGACTGATAAATAGATTACCAACGAGAAGCTACAAAGAAGTACATAGAACCCGGCTAGTTCGAATGATATGTCCCTAGATAGCTCATCCAAGCCTCCCCCATGTCGAGCTCACTCTTTGTTCTCTCCATGTTCTAACATAGGTTTGGGAAGCAACCAGGAATTAAGCTTGTTCAATCACAGAACGGTTATTCACCATCTTGTAGTTCATAAAACTGTCCATGATATACTATTCACTGCATGCATTTGTTGCACCGAATGCTAACATCTTGTAGTTCATAAAACTATCCATGATGTACAGTTCACTGTCTACATCTGTTGCAAGCAAGAACACTCAGAATGCATCCCACAAATATGGTATCAGCTTCCTGAAACTTTCTCTGATCTTCCTCAGGAATTCCCTCTGGAGCACCAACACTAACGTGAAAAACTTTTAGAGCAATAAGCCAGAGCGTGGACGTCACCTGCCACCTCTTAAAGTGCACACCGGTAAACTTATCCGGCATCAGTGCATCAGCGAATCCAGCCATAGTTAACTCAGGAAATTGCCTACAATCAGGTTTTTGGATTGTTGAAATATTAGGCGAGTTGATGATTAATTTCAGTATATAATCCATGACTATAATAGAAAATAGCATGCAACAATCTAGCAAACTGGATGAACAGAAAAGCATGCACAGCAGCATCACACATGAATCGGCAAGTATAGAGAGAGACATGAGCATATCACAATGGACGTACTGTTCGTTAGCTGCTGGAGGAGCGACGTTGTTGATGACGATGTCGGCGACGATCTATTGTTGACAGCGATGGAGACGATGATGAGTAGCACCGCATGACTTGGACGGTAGACGACCCGTGATGATGAACTTGCGCAGTCGCGCAAAGCGCTTCGCAAACACCTAATTCGTCCTCTCCCGATGCAGGATCGCATGGACAAACAATTCTAGAGACCTGCTCTCCCGCACGCCGATGTTCGGGATAGGGTAAACTACGGTGGCGGCGCATGTTGCGAGATGTGGCAAAACCTTAGGTGTTTTTGGTGTGTCTTTGGACGAGGCCGGTACACAATATATATAGGAGGACCAGAGGCGGCACCGTGTTGCGATCACGATCTCAAACCGACTTGATTTCCATGTCAAACTGACCGGACAAGGACACAGATCAACTTGTCTGTCGAGATACCAAAAAATAAAATGGCAAAAGAAAGACGCGCCTCTGCAAGGCAAGGGACCGGATTTCACTGGTCTATTCACGTGCATGTCGCACGTAAGCGCCGCCCCGGCCCCGGGCCAGGCTAGGCGAGGCGAGCGAGCGAGCATGTGTGGTCTCCTCTTTCTCTTTTCAACACGCCACTTAGAGTGGTGGAGAGAACCCATTATATACATAGCTCCAACTCCTTCCACAACTTCCAAGTTGAGACTAAACTTAGAGCCACCACTTGCTATTTTATTCATGTGCCACTATTTAAAATTTCAGAAACTGTTATGGGCCTAACCCATTTATTTCTAACAGTACTAACATGTACTGAAAAGGCTATTGCCCATCTTTATATATAAAGCAATGACCATCATACAACGCATATACAACACGACACTACAACACACGCACTCAAGACAAGATACAGGGATGGTATCACCCCTTACAACTCCAAGCAAACTACAAAGGCACAAAGGGCACCACTTGAAGTCTCCGGAGCTCTCAACCGTGAAGAGACGAAGCCGTGCATGACGAACTAGGTACTCCGAGACGGCACCTTCAGGAAGGGCACGACACTGCTTGCCTTATTTGTTACCGAATTTAAGATATGATCATGCCTTTTTTTTACAACTCTTGACTTATTTTCTCAGCAACATTGGCATCGTCAGGCATGGGTAACCGTAACAAACCAACGGCCAGTGCTAGGCGTCATCCGACTGATTTCCATAGGAAATCAGTCGGGTCAGGAGCCATTGGATTTGTCCCGCGTAGCCGCTGGATCGGTCAACGCAAAGCCGCGTCATGCTTCTCCTATCGCGTCCCCATGCCCTGCTTCTTTCTCCTCTGGGTCATCGCCTACCTTGCAGCCTCTGCTCCGTGGTAGGGGTCGTACCTGTCACTAACTTCACCTGCCATGCCCCCGTCTTCCCCTGCAGCAGCCGTCGACGAGCACGGTAGCCGCCGACGAGCGCTGCATCGAAGCACCAGCAGCATCCATGCACCATCGTGAGTGCTCCATTGCAGCTCCGACAGTGTTGCATCGCAGCAACAGCAGCCACTGGCAAAACTTCATCGAAGCACTGGTTCCTCCCTGTAGCGTCGCAACCGCTGCATCACAGCTCTGCTGGCGTCGACGACCGCTGCGTTGCAGCACCGATGACTGCCGGCGAGTGTTCCATAGCAGTGTTGTCACCATTGCATTCCAGCTCCGGCGATGCCGACCAGCATTGCATGCCGCCGGTGAGCACTCTATTACAGCACGGCGAGAGCTGCAACGGAGCTCCGGGAACCGTCTGACCGCTGCCGCTTTGCAACTTCACGAGTGCTGTGACCTCTCCTTTGGCACCAGTGCCACATCCTCAAGGGGCGGTACGGCGAGCCCCTATTAGCAACGGCAGCGGCCCTGCAGCTCGCGACAGCGGGGTGGTCGGTGTTGTGCGGCTCTCTGCTGCAGCAATGGTGGAGGTGTTGGGGAACGTAGTAATTTCAAAAAAATTCCTACACACACGCAGGATCATGGTGATGCATAGCAACGAGAAGGGAGAGTGTTGTCTACGTACCCTCATAGACCGTTCGTGGAAGCGTTATTTCAACGCGGTTGATGTAGTCGTACGTCTTCATGATCTGACCGATCCAAGTACCGAAAGCACGGCACCTCCGAGTTCTGCACACGTTCGGCTCGGTGACGTCCTCGCCTTCTCGATCCAGCAAGAGGGGCGAAGTAGTAGATGAGTTCCGGCAGCACGACGACGTGGTGATGGTGTTGGTGAAGAACAATCTCCGTAGGGCTTCTCCTAAGCACTACGAAAACTATGACAGAGGATAAACTAGAGGGGACGGGGTAGCCGTCACACGGCTTGGTGTTTCTTGATGTGTCTTGGGTGCTAGCCCTACCCCTCTATTTATATGTTGAGCCTTGGGGTCGAAACTTGGAGTAAAAGCCTCCACAAAGTCGGTTTCACCCAAAAGGCAAGAGTCCTTCTCGGACTCCAGGGCCAGACGTCAGGGTTCCCGGCGTCTGGACCCAGACGCCAGGGACCCTGGCGTCTGGACCCTGGACTCTGCAACACTTCCTTTTGCGCTTTCCAAAAACCTTGTGGGCTTTCCCCTTTGGCCCAAATAAAGTGTTCTCGTACCCAAACATTTTGGGAAACATCCGGAACCCCTTCCGGTGAATTCCGGAACCCTTCCGGTGACCAAACACTATTATCCCATATATCAAACTTTATCTCCGGACCAATCTGGAGTTCCTCGTCATGTTCGTGATCTCATCCCGGACTCCGAACAACATTCGGTCACCAACATACATAACTCATAGTACTATATCATCAATGAACGTTAAGCGTGCGGACCCTACGGGTTTGTGAACTATGTAGACATGACCGAGACACCTCTCTGGTCAATAACCAATAGCGGGACCTGGATGCCCATATTGGCTCCTACATATTCTACAAGGATCTTTATCGGTCAGACCGCATAACAACATACGTTGTTCCCGTTGTCATCGGTATGTTACTTTCCCGAGATTCGATCGTCGGTATCTCAATACCTAGTTCAATCTCGTTACCGGCAAGTCTCTTTACTCGTTCCGTAATACATCATCCCACAACTAACTCATTAGTTGCAATGCTTGCAAGGCTTATAGTGATGTGCATTGCCGAGTGGGCCCAGAGATACCTCTCCGACAATCGGAGTGACAAATCCTAATCTCGAAATACGCCAACCCAACAAGTACCTTCGGAGACACCTGTAGAGCACCTTTATAATCACCCAGTTACGTTGTGAAGTTTGGTGGCACACAAAGTGTTCCTCCGGTAAATGGGAGTTGCATAATCTCATAGTCATAGGAACATGTATAAGTCATGAAGAAAGCAATAGCAACAAACTAAATGATCAAGTGCTAAGCTAACGGAATGGGTCAAGTCAATCACATCATTCTCCTAATGATGTGATCCCATTAATCAAATGAAAACTCATGTCTATGGTTAGGAAACTTAACCATCTTTGATCAATGTGCTAGTCAAATAGAGGCATACTAGTGACACTCTGTTTGTCTATGTATTCACACATGTATTATGTTTCCAGTTAATACAATTCTAGCATGAATAATAAACATTTATCATGAAATAAGGAAATAAATAATAACTTTATTATTGCCTCTAGGGCATATTTCCTTCAGTCTCTCACTTGCACTAGAGTCAATAATCTAGATCACATCGCCATGTGATTTAACATCAATAGTTCACATCACCATGTGATTAACACCCATAGTTCACATCGTCATGTGAGCAACACCCAAAGGGTTTACTAGAGTCAATAATCTAGTTCACATCGCTATGTGATTAACACCCAAAGAGTACTAAGGTGTGATCTTGTTTTGCTTGTGAGAGAAGTTTAGTCAACGGGTCTGCAACATTCAGATTCGTATGTATTTTGCAAATTTCTATGTCAACAATGCTCTGCACGGAGCTACTCTAGCTAATTGCTCCCACTTTCAATATGTATCCAGATTGAGACTTAGAGTCATCTGGATCAGTGTCAAAATTCGCATTAACGTAACCTTTTTGTCACTTCCATAATCGAGAAACATATCCTTATTTCACTAAGGATAATTTTGACCACTGTCCAGTGATCTACTCCTAGATCACTATTGTACTCCCTTGCCAAAATCAGTGTAGGGTATACAATAGATCTGGTACATAGCATGGCATATTTTATAGAACCTATGGCCAAGGCATAGGGAATGACTTTCATTCTCTTTCTATCTTCTGCCGTGGTCGGGCTTTGAGTCTTACTCAGTTTCACACCTTGTAACACATGCAAGAACTCTTTCTTTGACTGTTCCATTTTGAACTACTTCAAAATCTTGTCAAGGTATGTACTCATTGAAAAACTTTTCAAGCGTCTTGATCTATCTCTATAGATCTTGATGCTCAATATGTAAGCAGTTTCACCGAGGTCTTTCTTTGAAAAACTCCTTTCAAACATTCCTTTATGCTTTGCAGAATAATTCTACATTATCTCCAATCAACAATATGTCATTCACATATACTTATCAGAAATGTTGTAGTGCTCCCACTCACTTTCTTGTAAATATAGGCTTCACCGCAAGTCTGTATAAAACTATATGCTTTGATCAACTTATCAAAGCGTATATTCCAACTCCGAGATGCTTGCACCAGTCCATAGATGGCTCGCTGGAGCTTGCATATTTTCTTAGCACCTTTAGGATTGACAAAACCTTCTACTTGCATCATATACAACTCTTCTTAAATAAATCCAGTAAGGAATGCAGTTTTGTTTATCCATTTGCCAGATTTCATAAAATGCAGCGATTGCTAACATGATTCGGACAGACTTAAGCATAGATACGAGTGACAAACTCTCATCATAGTCAACACCTTGAACTTTTCGAAAACCTTTTTGCGACAATTCTAGCTTTGTAGATAGTAACACTACTATCAGCGTCCATCTTCCTCTTGAAGATCCATTTAATCGCAATGGCTCGTCGATCATTGGGCAAGTCAATCAAAGTCCATACTTTGTTCTCAGACATGGATCTCATCTCAGATTTCATGACCTCAAGCCATTTCATGGAATCTGGGCTCATCATCGATTCCTCATAGTTCGTAGGTTCATCATGGTCAAGTAACATGACCTCCAGAACATGGTTATCGTACCACTCTGGTGCGGATCTCACTTTGATTTACCTACGAGGTTCGGTAGTAACTTGATCTAAAGTTACATGATCATCATCATTAGCTTCCTCACTAATTGCTGTAGTAGTCACAGGAACAAATTTCTGTGATGAACTACTTTCCAATAAGGGAGCAGGTAAAGTTACCTCATCAAGTTCTACTTTCCTCCCACTCACTTCTTTCGAGAGAAACTCCTTCTCTAGAAAGGATCCATTCTCAGCAATGAATATCTTGCCTTCGGACCTGTGATAGAAGGTGTACCCAACATTTTCTTTTGGGTATCCTATGAAGACGCATTTCTCCAATTTGGGTCTGAGCTTATCAGGTTGAAACTTTTTCACATAAGCATTGCAAACTCAAACTTTAAGAAACGACATCTTAGGTTTCTTGCCAAACCATAGTTCATATGGTGTCGTCTCAACGGATTTAGATGGTGCCCTATTTAATGTGAATGCAGCTGTCTCTAATGCATAACCCCAAAACGATAGTGGTAAATCGGTAAGAGACATCATAGATCGCACCATATCTAAAAAAGTATAGTTATGATGTTTGGACACACCATTACACTATGGTGTTCCAGGTGGCGTGAGTAGTGAAACTATTTCACATTGTTTTAACTGAAGGCCAAACTCGTAACTCAAGTATTTTACTTCTGTGATCATATCGTAGAAACTTCTATTTTTGTTACGATGATTCTCCATTTTACTCTGAAATCCTTTGAACTTTTCAAATGTTCCAGACTTGTGTTTCATCAAGTAGATATACTCATATATGCTCAAATCATCTGTTAAGATCAGAAAATAATGATACCTGCTGTGAGCCTCAATATTCATTGGACCACATACATCAGTATGTATGATTTGCAACAAATCTGTTGCTCGCTCCTTGTTCCGGAGAACGGAGTCTTAGTCATCTTGCCCATGAGGCATGGTTCGCAAGCATCAACTGATTTATAATCAAGTGATTCAAAAGCCCATCAACATGGATTTTCTTCATGCGATTGACACCAATATGACCTAAACGGCAGTGCCACAAATAAGTTGCACTATCATTATTAACTTTGCATATTTTTGCTTCAATTATGAAAATGTGTATCACCACAATCGAGATCCAAAAAATCATTTTCATTGGGTGTATGACCATAGAAGGTTTTATTCATGTAAACAGAACAACAATTATTCTCTAACTTACATGAATAACCGTATTGCAATAAACATGATCCAATCATATTCATGCTCAATGCAAACACTAAATAACATTTATTTTAGGTTTAACACTAATCCCGAAAGTATAGGGAGTGTGCGATGATGATCATATCAATCTTGGAACCATTTCCAATACACATCGTCACTTCACCCTTAACCAGTCTCTTGTTCATTCTGCAACTCCCGTTTCGAGTTACTATTCTTAGCAACTGAACTAGTATCAAATACTAAGGGGTTGCTATAAACACTAGTAAAGTACACATCAATAACATGTATATCAAATATACCTATGTTCACTTTGCCATCCTTCTTATCCGCCAATTACTTGGGGTAGTTCCACTTCCAGTGACCAGTCCCTTTGCAGTAGAAGCACTCAATTTAAGTTCCCCTTTCTTCCCTTTGTCCCTTTACTTGAAACTAGTGGTTTTGTTTACCATCAACACATGATGCTTTTCTTGATTTCTACCTTCGTCGATTTCAGCATCACGAAGAGCTTGGGAATCGTTTCCGTTATCCCTTGCATATTATAGTTCATCATGAAGTTCTGCTAACTTGGTGATGGTGACTAGAGAATTCTATCAATCACTATTTTATCTGGAAGATTAACTCCCACTTGATTCAAGCGATTGTAGTACCCAGACAATCTGAGCACATGCTCACTGCTTGAGCTATTCTCCTCCATCTTTTAGCTATAGAACTTGTTGGAGACTTCATATCTCGCAACTTGGGTATTTTCTTGAAATATTAAATTCAACTCCTGGAACATCTCATATGGTCCATGACGTTCAAAATGTCTTTGAAGTCCCGATTCTAAGCCGTTTAAGCATGGTGCACTAAACTATCAAGTAGTGCTCATATTGAGCTAGCCAAACGTTCATAACGTCTGCATCTGCTCCTGCAATAGGTCTGTCACCTAGCGGTGCATCAAGGACATAATTCTTCTGTACAGCAATGAGGATAATCCTCAGATCACGGATCCAATCCGCATCATTGCTACTAACATCTTTCAACTTAGTTTTCTCTAGGAACATATCAAAAATAAAACAGGGGAGCTAAATGTGAGCTATTGATCTACAACATAGATATGCTAATACTACCAAGACTAAGTTCATGATAACTTAAAGTTCAATTAATCAAATTATTAAAGAACTCCCACTTAGATAGACATCCCTCTAATACTCTAAGTGATCACGTGATCCATATCAACTAAACCATGTCTGATCATCACGTGAGATGGAGTAGTTTCAATGGTGAACATCACTATGTTGATCATATCTACTATATGATTCATGCTCGACCTTTCGGTCTCCGTGTTCTGAGGCCATATCTGTTATATGCTAGGCTCGTCAAGTTTAACCTGAGTATTCCGCGTGTGCAACTGTTTTGCACCCGTTGTATTTGAACGTAGAGCCTATCACACCCGATCATCATGTGGTGTCTCAGCATGAAGAACTTTCGCAATGGTGCATACTCAGGGAGAACACTTATACCTTGATAATTTAGTGAGAGATCATCTTATAATGCTATTGTCAATCAAAGCAAGATAAGATGCATAAAAGATAAACATCACATGCAATCAATATAAGTGATATGATATGACCATCATCTTCTTGTGCTTGTGATCTCCATCTCCGAAGCACCGTCATGATCACCATCTTCATCGGCACGACACCTTGATCTCCATCGTAGCATCATTGTCGTATCGCCAACTTATGCTTCTACGACTATCGCTACCGCTTAGTAATAAAGTAAAGCATTACAGGGCGTTTGCATTGCATACAATAAAGCGACAACCATATGGCTCCTGCCAATTGACGATAACTCGGTTACAAAATATGATCATCTCATACAATAAAATATAGCATCATGCCTTGACCATATCACATCACAACATTCCCTGCAAAAACAAGTTAGACATCCTCTACTTTGTTGTTGCTAGTTTTACGTGGCTGCTACGGGCTGAGCAAGAACCGTTCTTACCTACGCATCAAAACCACAACGATAGTTCATCAAGTCAGTGTTGTTTTAACCTTCTCAAGGACCGGGCGTAGCCACACTCGGTTCAACTAAAGTTGGAGAAACTGACACCCGCCAGCCACCTATGTGCAAAGCACATCGGTAGAACCAGTCTCGCGTAAGCATACACGTAATGTCGGTCCGGGCCGCTTCATCCAACAATACCGCCGAACCAAAGTATGACATGCTGGTAAGCAGTATGACTTGTATCGCCCACAACTCACTTGTGTTCTACTCGTGCATATAACATCTACGCATAAAACCAGGCTCGGATGCCACTGTTGGGGAACGTAGTAATTTCAAAAAAATTCCTACGCACACGCAGGATCATGGTGATGCATAGAAACGAGAGGGGAGAGTGTTGTCTACGTACCCTCGTAGACCATTCGCGGAAGCGTTATTTCAACGCGGTTGATGTAGTCGTACAACTTCACGATCCGACCAATCTAAGTACCAAAAGCACGGCACCTCCGAGTTCTGCACACGTTCGGCTCGGTGACGTCCTCGCCTTCTCGATCCAGCAAGAGGGGCTAAGTAGTAGATGAGTTCCGGTAGCATGACGGCATGGTGACGGTGTTGGTGAAGAACAATCTCTGTAGGGCTTCACCTAAGCACTACGAAAACTATGACGGAGGATAAACTAGAGGGGATGGGGTAGCGGACACACGGCTTGGTGTTTCTTGATGTGTCTTAGGTGCTAGCCCTACCCCTCTATTTATATGTTGAGCCTTGGGGTCGAAACTTGGAGTAAAAACCTCCACAAAGTCGGTTTCAACCGAAAGGCAAGAGTCCTTCTCAGACTCTAGGGCCAGACGCCAGGGTTCCCAGCGTCTGGCCCCAGACGCCAGGGACCCTGGCGTCTGGCCCCTGGACTCTGCAAAACTTCCTTTTACGCTTTCCAAAAAACCTTGTGGGCTTTCCCCTTTGGCACAAATAAAGTGTTCTCGTACCCAAACATTTCGGGAAACATCCGGAACCCCTTCTGGTGAATTCTGGAACCCTTCCGGTGACCAAACACTATTATCCCATATATCAAACTTTATCGCCGGACCATTCCGGAGTTCCTCGTCATGTCCGTGATCTCATACCGGACTCCGAACAACATTCGGTCATCAACATACATAACTCATAGTACTATATCGTCAACGAACGTTAAGCGTGCGGACCCTACAGGTTTAAGAACTATGTAGACATGACCGAGACACCTCTCTGGTCAATAACCAATAGCGGGACCTGGATTCCCATATTGGCTCCTACATATTCTATGAAGATCTTTATCGGTCAGACCGCATAACAACATACGTTGTTCCCTTTGTCATCGGTATGTTACTTGCCCGAGATTCGATCATCGGTATCTCAATACCTAGTTCAATCTCATTACCGGAAAGTCTCTTTACTCGTTCGGGTAATACATCATCCCAGAACTAACTCATTAGTTGCAATGCTTGCAAGGCTTATAGTGATGTGCATTACCGAGTGGGCCCAGAGATACCTCTCCGACAGTCGGAGTGACAAATCCTAATCTCGAAATATGCCAACCCAACAAGTACCTTCAGAGACACCTGTAGAGCACCTTTATAATCACCCAGTTACGTTGTGATGTTTGGTGGCACACAAAGTGTTCCTCCGGTAAATGGGAGTTGCATAATCTCATAGTCATAGGAACATGTATAAGTCATGAAGAAAGCAATAGCAACAAACTAAACGATCAAGTGCTAAGCTAACGGAATGGGTCAAGTCAATCACATCATTCTCCTAATGATGTGATCCCGTTAATCAAATGACAACTCATGTCTATGGTTAGGAAACTTAACCATCTTTGATCAACGAGCTAGTCAAGTAGAGGCATACTAGTGACACTCTGTTTGTCTATGTATTCACACATGTATTATCTTTCCGGTTAATACAATTCTAGCATGAATAATAAACATTTATCATGAAATAAGGAAACAAATAATAACTTTATTATTGCCTCTAGGGTATATTTCCTTCGGGAGGTTCCCCATGGGTTTCAATTGTGAGGGCAGCAACACGCGCAGGACATCGGGGCAACGACCACACGGCGGTCCTCCACTCAATTACTCAACTCTGACAACAGTCCTCCTAATTCCCTCCTGGATCATCTCATCTAGCATCCCACGGACAAGAGAAAAGAAAAGGGAAAGGGAGAAACGAGTGGAGGGGGAGAGATAAGGTGGGAGGACAACCAGCGGTGAGTGGACCCATGGGGCACATGGCGTGCGGAGGCGGCAGTTTAAGAGATAATGAAAATCAGTCGGTTCTTTTAAATGTTTTCCCGCCACTGCTAGGCATCATCCGACTGATTTCTAGAGGAAATCAGTCGGGTCGGGAGCCGTTGGATCTGTCCCGCATAGCTACTAGATCAGTCAATGCAAAGTCGCGTCATGTGTCTCCTATTGCGTCCCCATGCCCTGCTTCTTTCTCCTCTGGGTTGTTGCCTACCTCGCAGCCTTTGCTCTGTGGTAGGGGTCGTACCCGTCACCGATGCTCATCGCTAGCTTCACTTGCCACACCCCTTGTCCCCTGCAGTAGCCGTCGACGAGCACGACAAGCGCTGATGCGCGCTGCATCGGAGCGCCAGCAGCATCCTGATGTCTACTACACAACCTTCTTCTTGTAGACGTTGTTGGGCCTCCAAGTGCAGAGGTTTGTAGGACAGTAGCAAATTTCCCTCAAGTGGATGGCCTAAGGTTTATCAATCCGTAGGAGGCGTAGGATGAAGATGGTCTCTCTCAAGCAACCCTGCAACCAAATAACAAAGAGCCTCTTGTGTCCCCAACACACCCAATACAATGGTAAATTGTATAGGTGCACTAGTTCGGCGAAGAGATGGTGATACAAGTGGTGTATGGATGGTAGATAAAGGTTTTTGTAATCTGAAAATATAAAAACAACAAGGTAACTAATGATAGAAGTGAGCGTAAATGGTATTGCAATGCGTTGAAGCAAGGCCTAGGGTTCATACTTTCGCTAGTGCAAGTTCCCTCAACAATAATAACATAATTGGATCATATAACTATCCCTCAACATGCAACAAAGAGTCACTCCAAAGTCACTAATAGTGGAGAACAAACGAAGAGATTATGGTAGGGTACGAAACCACCTCAAAGTTATTCTTTCCAATCAATCCGTTGGGCTATTCCTATAAGTGTCACAAACAACCCTAGAGTTCATACTAGAATAACACCTTAAGACACAAATCAACAAAAACCCTAATGTCACTTAGATACTCCAATGTCACCTCAAGTATCCGTGGGTATGATTATACGATATGCATCACACAATCTCAGATTCATCTATTCAACCAACACAAAGGACCTCAAAGAGTGCCCCAAAGTTTCTACTGGAGAATCACGATGAAAACATGTGCCAACCCGTATGCATAGGTTCATGGGCGGAACCTGCAAGTTGATCACCAAAACATACATCAAGTGAATCATGTGATATCCCATCGTCACCACAGATACGCACTGCAAGACATACATCAAGTGTTCTCAAATCTTTAAAGACTCAATCCGATAAGATAACTTCAAAGGGGAAACTCAATCCATTACAAGAGAGTAGAGGGGGAGAAACATCATAGCATCCAACTATAATAGCAAAGCTCGCGATACATCAAGATCGTATCACCTCAAGAACACGAGAGAGAGAGATCAAACACATAGCTACTGGTACATACCCTCAGCCCTGAGGGAGAACTACCCCCTCCTCGTCATGGAGAGCACCAGGATGATGAAGATGGCCACCGAAGAGGGGTTGCCCCCTCCGGCAGGATGCCGGAACGGGTCTAGATTGGTTTTCGGTGGCTACGGAGGCTTCTGACGGCGGAACTCCCGATCTATTGTGCCCCCGATTGTTTTAGGGTATATGGAGATATATAGGTGGAAGAAGTACATCAGGGGGCCATGAGGGGCCCACGAGGGTGGAGGGCGCGCCCAGGGGGGTGGGCGCGCCCCCTGCCTCGTGGCTTCCTCATTGCTAAGGATGGCAATTTTATCCATGGGTACGGGTACCCACGGGTACCGTACCCGTTTGGGCAGGGTATGGGCACACTTTTATACCCATGGGTAGTACCCATACCCTACCCATTAAGTCATGGGTAGGGCACGGGTATAGCCTATACCCATACCCTACCCACTTGTAAACTATTGCTAAGTTATTGTCAATTAATCATTAATTTGTCATGTGACTTGGCTACTGCTATTGACTTATGAGTATGTTGTGATTCCTAAATTTTGATAGTGGTCATGTACTTATCTACCTGTTATAGAGCTGAGATAATTGATTATTTTGTCAAATGTGCTATCAATGAGTGTAAAATTGTGAACAACTTGTGTACTATTTGTTCTACCCGCTAGGTACCCAATGGGTACGGGTACCCGTCGGGTATGGGTATGGGTAAATTTTCATACCCTTGGGTACGGGCATGGGTAGAATTTTGTACCCATTGACTATACGGGTATGGGTATGGTATTGCTCTACCCTGCCCATACCCTACCCATTGCCATCCTTACTCGTTGCTTCCCTTACGTGGACTCCAAGTCTCCCGGGTTGCTTTCCTTCCAAAAATAAGTTCTGTGAAGTTTCAGGTCAATTGGACTCCGTTTAATTTTCCTTTTCTGCGATACTCTAAAACAAGTAAGGATGGCAATGGGTAGGGTATGGGCAGGGTAGAGCAATACCATACCCATACCCGTATAGTCAATGGGTACAAAATTCTACCCATGCCCGTACCCAAGGGTATGAAAATTTACCCATACCCATACCCGACGGGTACCCATACCCATTGGGTACCTAGCGGGTAGAACAAATAGTACACAAGTTGTTCACAATTTTACACTCATTGATAGCACATTTGACAAAATAATCAATTATCTCAGCTCTATAACAGGTAGATAAGTACATGACCACTATCAAAATTTAGGAATCACAACATACTCATAAGTCAATAGCAGTAGCCAAGTCACATGACAAATTAATGATTAATTGACAATAACTTAGCATTAGTTTACAAGTGGGTAGGGTATGGGCATACCCGCGGGTACAAGGCTATACCCGTGCCCTACCCATGACTTAATGGGTAGGGTATGGGTACTACCCATGGGTATAAAAGTGTGCCCATACCCTGCCCAAACGGGTACGGTACCCGCGGGTACCCGTACCCATGGGTAAAATTGTCATCCTTAAAAACAAGGAAAAACAGAAACTGGCATTGTGCTCTAGGTTAATAGGTTACTCCCAAAAATCATATAAAATAGCATATAAATGCATATAAAACATCCAAGGTTGATAATATAATAGCATGGAACAATAAAAAATTATAGATACATTAGAGACGTATCACATCCATGCACTATCATGATCGCTCTATCGCAGCTCCGACAGTGTTGCACCGCAGCACCAGCAGCCACCGGCAAAGCTGCATCGAAGCACTGGTTCCTCCCTGTAGTGTCACAACCGCTGCATCGCTGCTCTGCCGACGTCAACCACCGCTGCGTTGCGACACCAACGACTGCCGACGAGTGCTCCATTGCAATGTTTTCACCATTGCATTGCCGCTCCGGCGACGTCAACTAGCATTGCATGCCGCCGGCGAGCACTCTATTACATCACAGCGAGAGCCGCAACAGAGCTTCGGGAATCGTCGGACCGCTGCTGCTTTGCAACTTCACGAGTGCCGCGACCTCTCCTTTGGCAGCAGCGCCACATCCTCGAGCGGCGGTACGGCGAGCTCCTATTAGTAGCGGCAGCAGGCCTGCAGCTCGAGACAGCAGGGTGGTCAGCGTTGTGCGGCTCTCTACTGCAGCAATGGTGGAGGTTCCCCATGGGTTTCAATTGTGAGGGCACCAACACGTGTAGGACATCGGGGCAGCAGCCGCGCGGCGGTCCTCCACTCAATTACTCAACTCTGATGGCAGTCCTCCTGATTCCCTCCTGGATCATCTCATCTAGCATCCCATGAACAAGAGAAATGAAAAGGGAAAGGGAGAAACGAGTGGAGGGGGAGAGATAAGGTGGGAGGACAGCCAGCGGTGGGTGGACCCATGGGGCACGTGGCGTGCGGAGGCGGCAGTTTAAGAGAGAGAGAAAATCACTCGGTTCTTTTAAATGGTTTCCTGCCACTGCTAGGCGTCATCCGACTGATTTCTGGAGGAAATCAGTCGGGTCAGGAGCCGTTGGATCTGTCCCGCGTAGCCGCTAGATCGGTCAACGCAAAGCCGCGCCATGTGTCTCCTATCGTGTCCCCATGCCCTGCTTCTTTCTCCTCTGGGTCGTTGCCTACCTCACAGCCTTTGCTCCATGGTAGGGGTCGTACCCGTCACCGATGCTCGTCGCTAGCTTCACCTGCCACACCCCTTGTCCCCTGCAGCAGCCGTCGACGAGAACGACAACCGCTGACGTGCGCTGCATCGGAGCGCCAGCAGCATCCATGCACCATTGTGATCGCTCCATCGCAGCTCCGACAATGTTGCGTCGCAGCACCAACAGCCACCGGCAAAGCTGCATCGAAGCACTAGTTCCTCCCTGAAGAGTCGCAACCGCTGCATCACAGCTCTGCCGTCATCGATGACCGCTGCGTTGCAGCACCAACGACTGTCGGCGAGCGCTCCATTTCAGTGTTGTCACTGTTGCATTGCAGCTCCGGCGACGCCGACCAACATTGCGTGCCGCCGGCGACCACTCTATTACAGCACGGCGAGAGCTGCAATGGAGCTCCGGGAGTCGTTGGACCGTTGCCTCTTTGCAATTTCATGAGTGCTGCGACCTCTCCTTTGGCACCAGCGCCACATCCTCGAGCGGCGATACAGCGAGCCCCTATCAGCAGCGGAAGCGGCCCTGCAGCTCGCGACAGCGGGTTGGTTGACGTTGTGCGGCTCTCTACTGCAGCAATGGCGGAGGTTCCCCATGGGTTTCAATTGTGAGGGCAGCAACACGCGCAAGACATCGGGGTAGCGGCCGTACGGCGATCCTCCACTCAATTACTCAACTCCGACGGCAGTCCTCCTGATTCCCTCCTCGATCTTCTCATCTAGCATCCTACGAACAAGAGAAATGAAAAGGGAAATGGAGAAACGAGTGGAGGGGAGAGATAAGGTGGGAGGAGAGCCAGCGATAGGTGGACCCACGGGGCACGTGCCGTGCAGAGGCGGCAGTCTAAGAGAGAGAGAGAAAATCAGTCGGTTATTTTAAATCGTTTTTGCCACTGCTAGGCGTCATCCGACTGATTTCTGGAGGAAATCAGTCGGGTCGGGAGCCATTGGATCAATCCCGCGTAGCCGCTAGATCGGTCAATGCAAAGCTGCGTCATGTGTCTCCTATCGCGTCCCCATGCCCTACTTCTTTCTCCTTTGGGTTGTTGCCTACCTCGCAGCCTTTTCTCCGTGGTAGGGGTCGTACCCGTCACGGATGCTCGTCGCTAGCTTCACCTGCCACACCCCTTGGCTTCCCTTGCAGCAGCCGTCGGCGAGCACGACAACCGCCGACGCGCGCTGCATCGAAGCGCCAGCAGCATCCATGCGCCATCGTGTGCGCTCCATCGTAGCTCCGGCAGTGTTGCGTCGCAGCACCAGTAGCCACCGGCAAAGCTGCATCGAAGCACTAGTTCCTCCCTGTAGCGTCGCAACCGCTGCATCACAGCTCTGCCGGTGTCGACAACCACTGCGTTGCAGCCAAGGTAGTCAGAATCCCGACTCGACTGCTAGAATCCTACGACTTCACGACCCTACGGAAGCATGTCGATCCAAATCCCACTATGAATCCAAATCAGGTAGAATCCATGTTGAGTTGCAATCCAAATCATAGAATGTTGTACAAAACTGTACAATCCCGACTATGCTATGGATTATGTATGATTCTACTAATTTATCTAAGCCATTTATTTAGTTGTAGCAGAATAGTATGCCATCATCCAAACCCCTTTTCATATACCTCATGGACCTTTATTCCCCTCCCAAGCCCAAACGCCCAGCCGCCGACACCTTTGATCTAGCTCTCGGAAACCCTAGATCAAAACTAAGGATCAAGCTTGTCAACATATGGAGTTGGCATGAAAAGGAGGATGCTTCAATATTGATCGGAGAAGGAGAGCAAGACCCTTCATGGTTTAGCACTGCAGGTCAGATAGACAAGTGATCGACTATTCACGCACTATAAAAAGAACCTAAGTAAATTTCATGCATTGAAGGTTTAAATGTTCTATATATTTCCCCCTCATATATGTTCCATACATGCGAGCTAGATGGTAGGTTAGCCGTAAAAAGAAGTGGAATACAACTAGCATTGATGTGTATGTTCTTTGCTCCATATTTATTGTCAAAACTCTATAAAATCCGTATAAATTTCTTGTGTGCATACATAATGTCTTATCTGAGTAAATCTAGTAGAATCCTTGATTCCACGACTCGATCTTACGACTCGATTCTGTCTGAGGAAAATTGATCCGACTCCAAATCCCGACTCTGACTACCTTGGTTGCAGAACCAATGACTGCCGGCAAGCGCTCCATTGTAGTGTTGTCACCGTTGCATTGCAGCTCCGGCGACGCCGGCCAGCATTGCGTGTCGCCAACGAGCACTCTATTACAGCATGGCGAGAGCTGCAACAGAGCCCCTGGAATCGTCAGACCGCTGCTGCTTTGCAACTTCACGAGTGCTGCGACCTCTGCTTTGGTAGCAGCGCCACATCCTCGAGCGGCGGTACGGCGAGCCCCTATCGGCAGCGGCAGTAGCCCTGCAGCTCGTGATAGCGGGGTGGTCGGCATTGTCCGGGATCTGCTGCAGCAATGGCAAAGGTTCCCCATGGGTTTCAATTGTGAGGGCTGCAACACGCGCAGGACATCAGGGCAGCGGCCGCGCGGCGGTCCTCCACTCAATTACTCAACTCCGATGGCAGTCCTCCTGATTCCCTCGTGGATCCTCTCATCTAACATCTCACGAACAAGAGAAATGAAAATGGAAAGGGAGAAACGAGTGGAGGGGAAGAGATAAGGTGGGAGGAGAGCCAGCGGTGGGTGGACCCATGGGGCACGTGGTGTGCGGAGGCGGCAGTTTAGGAAAGGGAGAAAATCAGTCAGTTGTTTTAAATGGTTTCTCCAAATGAATTTTGATGGCTTATTTGGTCTGCACGAATTTTGAAGGATTCTTGTAGGATATTTCCTCATGGGATCCCCCAAATGTTGAGCATTTGTTTCATAAGCATAAGTATGATAAATTCCTAAGGATTGTGTATGTATTGGTCTGAATCATACAGATTTTGAGTATTGGGTGAGACCCCATGAAAAATTCATGAGAATTGGAGTGGACATTACATCCTAATCCTCTATTTTTCCTATTCCTATTATTTGATAATCCTATAAAACTAATGCACCCTGAATAGCAAAATCTTTGGTATGGCAGGCTTGGGGTCAAACTAAAAATGTACCGTGTTCATTATATTGGACTAAGAAAATATTTTTGATCTTATGGGAAAATATAGCAAATGAAATTATGAAAAAATTAGATCTTTGGTGGGACAAGAACATTAGATCGACAAGATGCAACAAAGTAACACATGAACTGTATGTTAGGGCATAAGCCTCGGTCGGCATGGCCAGAGTGCGTGTTGATACGTCTCCAACGTATCTATAATTTTTGATTGCTCCATGCTATATTATCTACTGTTTTGGACTATATTGGGCTTTATTTTCCACATTTATATTATTTTTGGGACTAACCTACTAACCGGAGGCCCAGCCCAGAATTGCTATTTTTTTTGCCTATTTCAATGTTGAGAAGAAACGGAATATCAAACGGAATCCAAACGGAATAAAATCTTCGGGAACGTGATTTTCTCACCGAACGTGATCTCGGAGACTTGGACCCTGCTCCAAGGAACAAAAGAGGCGGTCACGAGGGTGGGTTGCGCCCCCCTGCCTCGTGGGCCCCTCGTTGCTCCTCTGGCATACTTCTTCCTCCTATATATACACACATACCCCCAAACGATCAGAACAGGAGCCAAAAACCTAATTCCACCGCCGCAACTTTCCGTATCCATGAGATCCCATCTTGGGGCCTGTTTCGAAGCTCCGCCAAAAGAGGGCTTTCATCACGGAGGGCTTCTACATCATCCTAGCCCCTCCGATGAAGTGTGAGTAGTTTACCTCACACCTTCGAGTCCATAGTTAGTAGCTAGATGGCTTCTTGTCTCTCTTTGAATCTCAATACAAAGTTCTCCCCCTCTCTTGTGGAGATCTATTCGATGTAATCTTCTTTTTGCGGTGTGTTTGTTGAGACCGATGAATTGTGGGTTTATGATCAAGTCTATCTATGAATAATATTTGAATCTTCTCTGAATTCTTTTATGTATGATTGGTTATCTTTGCAAGTCTCTTCGAATTATCCGTTTGGTTTGGCCAACTAGATTGGTAGTTCATGCCATGGGAGAAGTGCTTAGCTTTGGGTTCGATCTTGCGGTGTCCTTACCCAGTGACAGAAGGGGCAACAAGGCACGTATTGTATCGTTGCCATCGAGGATAACAAGATGGGGTTTATTTCATATTGCATGAATTTATCTCTCTACATCATGTCATCTTGCTTAAGGTGTTACTCTGTTTTTAACTTAATACTCTAGATGCATGCTGGATAGCGGTCGATGAATGGAGTAATAGTAGTAGATGCAGAATCGTTTCGATCTACTTGTCATGGACGTGATGCCTATATACATGATCATGCCTAGAGATTCTCATAACTATGCTCAATTCTTTCAATTGCTCAACAGTAATTTGTTCACCCACCGTAGAATACTCATGCTCTTGAGAGAAGCCACTAGTGAAACCTATGGCCCCCGGGTCTATTCTCATCATATCAATCTCCATCACTTTAATCTTGTTTTGCTTTTTTACTTTGCTTTTACTTTTTACTTTGCATCTTTATACCAAAAATACCAAAAATATTATATCTATCAGATCTCGCTCTCGTAAGTGACCGTGAAGGGCTTGACAACCCCTAATCGCGTTGGTTGTGAGTAGCTATCGCTTTGTGCAGGTATGAGGGACTTGAGCGTGGGCTCCTACTGGATTGATACCTTGGTTCTCAAAAACTAAGGGAAATACTTACGCTACTCTGTTGCATCATCCCTTCCTCTTCGGGGAAAACCAATGCAAGCTCAAGACGTAGCAAGAAGGATTTCTGGTGCCGTTGCCGGGGAGTCTACGCAAGAAAGTCAACATACCAAGTACCCATCACAATCCCTATCTCCCGCATTACATTATTTGCCATTTGCCTCTCGTTTTCCTCTCCCCCAATTCACCTTTGCCGTTTTATTCGCCCTCTCTCTCTATCCTCCCTCTCTATTTGCCTCTTTTTGCCCGCTTGCTTTTTGTTTGCTAGTGTGTTAGATTGCTTGTTTGTTGCAATGGCTTAAGATACTACCAAATTGTGTGACTTCACCAATACCAATAATATTGATTTCCTTAGCACTCCGATTTCTCCTCTTACCGATGCTGAATCTTGTGAAATTAATACTGCTTTGTTGAATCTTGTTATGAAAGATCAATTCACCAGCCTTCCTAGTGAAGATGCCGCTACTCATCTGAATAGCTTCGTTGATTCATGTGATATGCAAAAGAAAAAAGATGTCAATAATGATGTCGTTAAATTGAAGCTATTTCCTTTTTCGCTTAGAGATCGTGCTAAAGCTTGGTTTTCGTCTTTGCCTAAGTATATTATTGATTCATGGAACAAGTGCAAAGATGCTTTTATCTCTAAGTATTTTCCTCCCGCTAAGATCATCTCTCTTACAAATGATATTATGAACTTTAAACAACTTGATCATGAACATGTTGCACAAGCTTGGGAGAGAATGAAATTAATGATACGTAATTGCCCTACTCATGGTTTGAATTTGTGGATGATTATACAAAAAATTTATGCCGGATTGAATTTTGCTTCTAGAAATCTTTTAGATTCGGCCGCGGGAGGCACTTTTATGGAAATCACTTTAGGAGATGCTACTAAACTCCTAGATAATATTATGGTTAATTATTCTCAATGGCATACTGAAAGATCTTCTAATAAAAAAGTGCATGCGATAGAAGAAATCAATGTGTTGAGTGGAAAGATGGATGAACTTATGAAATTATTTGCTACTAAGAGTGTTTCTTCTGATCCTAATGATATGCCTTTGTCTACTTTGATTGAGAATAACAATGAATCTATGGATGTGAATTTTGTTGGTAGGAATAATTTTGGTAACAACGCTTATAGAGGGAATTTTAATCCTAGGCCATATCCTAGTAATCCTTCTAATAATTATGGTAATTCCTACAACAACTCTTATGGAAATTATAATAAGATGCCCTCTGAATTTGAGAATAGTGTTAAAGAGTTTATGAATTGACAAAAGAATTTTAATGCTTTGCTTGAGGAGAAATTGCTTAAAGTTGATGATTTAGATGGAAACGTTGATAGAATTTCTCTTGAGATTGATTCTTTAAAGCTTAGATCTATTCCTCCTAAGCATGATATCAATGAGTCTCTCAAAGCCATGAGAATTTCCATTGATGAGTGCAAGGAAAGAACCGCTAGGATGCACGCCTCCAAACATGCCTTTATTAAAGCGTGTTCCTCCAATTCCTATGAAAATCAAGACGAAGATCTAAAAGTTATAGATGTGTCCCCTATTAAATCTTTATTTTGCAATATGAATCTTGATGAAACTGAATATGATCTTCCTTTACCTAGAAGGCGTTCTAAAAATTTGGAGTGTTTAGATCTTAATGATGAAATTGATGAAAGTGAGTTAAAAGAAATAAAAATCTAGATGTTGCTAACCCACTATATTGGATTTCAAGGAATTTAATTATGAAAGTTGCTCTTTAATTGATTGTATTTCCTTGTTGCAATCCGTGCTAAATTCTCCACATGCTTATAGTCAAAATAAAGCCTTCACCAAACATATTGTTGATGCCTTGATGCAATCTTATGAAGAAAAACTTGAGTTGAAAGTTTATATCCCTAGAAAACTCTATGATGAGTGGGAACCAACTACTAAAATTAAAATTAAAGATCATGAGTTTTATGCTTTGTGTGATTTGGGTGCTAGTGTCTCTATTATTCCCAAGACTTTGTGTGATTTACTAGATTTCCGTAATTTTGATGATTGCTCTCTAAACTTGCATCTTGCGGATTCCACTATTAAGAAACCTATGGGAAGGATTAATGATGTTCTTATTGTTGCAAATAGGAATTATGTGCCCGTAGATTTCACTGTTCTTGATATAGATTGCAATCCTTCTTGCCCTATTATTCTTGGTAGACCTTTCCTTAGAACGGTTGGTGCGATTATTGATATGAAGGAAGGGAATATTAGATTTCAATTTCCATTAAAAAAGGGCATGGAACACTTTCCTAGAAATAAAATAAAATTAACATACAAAACTATCATGAGAGCCACTTATGGATTGCCTACCAAAGATGGCAATACCTAGATCTATCATCGCTTTTATGCCTAGCTAGGGGCGTTAAACGATAGCGCTTGTTGGGAGGCAACCCAATTTTATTTTTATTCCTTGCTTTTTGCTCCTGCTTAGTAATAAATAAATTATTTAGGCTCTGTTTTGGTTGTATTTTTTGTGTTTAATTAGTGTTTGTGCCAAGTAGAACCGTTGGGAAGACTTGGGGAAAGTCTTGTTGAACTTGCTGTAAAAAAACAGAAACTTTAGCGCTCACGAGAACTGCTGTCATTTTTATTTTAAGAGTGCTATTTAGTTAATTATTGTTGAATATGATTAATAGATAAATTAATAACGTCCAGCAATTTATTTTAGAATTTTTGGGGTTCCAGATCTTGCGCTAGCTACAGATTACTACAGACTGTTCTGTTTTTGACAGATTCTGTTTTTCGTGTGTTGTTTGCTTATTTTGATGAATCTATGGCTAGTAAAATAATTTATAATCCATAGAGAAGTTGGAATACAGTAGGTTTAACACCAATATAAATAAATAATGAGTTCATTACAGTACCTTGAAGTGGTCTTTTGTATTCTTTTGCTAACGGAGCTCACGAGTTTTCTATTTTGAGTTTTGTGTTGTGAAGTTTTCAAGTTTTGGGTGAATTCTTTTGATGGATCATGGAACAAGGACTGGCAGGAGCCTAAGCTTGGGTATGCCCCGGAAGGAATCCCCTCTTTCGTCCACTTCCGTCGGTAATTTACTTGGAGCTATATTTTTATTCACCAACATGATATGTGTTTTGCTTGGAGCGTCTTGTATTATTTGTGTCTTTGTGTCTTAGTATGCCACAAACATCCTTGTTGTACACACCTTTTGAGAGAGCCATACATGAATTAAAATTGATAGAATACTCTATGTGCTTCACTTATATCTTTTGAGCGTAGTAGTTTTGCTCTATGTGCTTCACTTATATCTTTTGAGCTAGATAATATTTGCTCTATGTGCTTCACTTATATATTTTGAGCATTATAATTTTGCTCTATGTGCTTCACTTAGATCTTTTAGAGCACGGTGGTGAATTTGTTGTAAAGAAACTATTGATATCTCATGCTTCACTTAAATTATTTTGAGAGTCTCTTAATAGCATGGTAATTTGCTTAATAATAATATGCTTGGTATTCAAGATTTGTGAAACTTTCTTTTGAGTGTGTTGAATGCTAAGAAAAGATTGAAGCGTGATAATTGTTTTGAGATATGGAGGTGATAATATTAAAGTCATGCTAGTTGAGTAGTTGTGAATTTAAAGAATACTTGTGTTAGAGTTTGTGATTCCCGTAGCATGCACGTATGGTGAACCGTTATGTAACGAAGTCGGAGCATGATTTGTTTATTGATTGTCTTCCTTATGAGTGGCGGTCGGGGACGAGCGATGGTCTTTTCCTACCAATCTATCCCCCTAGGAGCATGTGCGTAATACTTTGCTTTGATAACTTCTAGATTTTTGCAATAAGTATATGAGTTCTTTATGACTAATGTTGAGTCCATGGATTATACGCACTCTCACCCTTCCACCTTTGCTAGCCTCTCTAATACCGCGCACCTTTCGCCGGTATCATACACCTACCATATACCTTCCTCAAAACAGCCACCATACCTACCTATTATGGCATTTCCATAGCCATTCCGAGATATATTGCCATGCAACTTTCCACCATCTAGTTCATCATGACACATTCATCATTGTCATATTGCTTAGCATGATCATGTAGTTGACATAGTATTTGTGGCAAAGCCACCGTTCATAATTTCTTCATATTTGTCACTCTTGATTCATTGCATATCCCGGTACACTGCCGGAGGCATCCATATAGAGTCATACTTTGTTTTAGAATCGAGTTGTAATCATTGAGCTGTAAATAAATAAAAGTGTGATGATCATCATTCAATAGAGCATTGTCCCAATGAAAAAAAGAGAAAGTCCAAAGAAAAAAGAAGGCCCAAAAAAATAAAAAAAATAAAAATGGGCAATGCTACTATCCTTTTCCACACTTGTGCTTCAAAGTAGAACCATGATATAGCGAGTCACATATATTGTGCTTCAAAGTAGCACCATGTTCTTCATATAGACAGTCTCATATGTTGTCACTTTCATATACTAGTGGGAATTTTACATTATAGAACTTGGCTTGTATATTCCTATAATGGGCTTCCTCAAATTGCCCTAGGTCTTCGTGAGCAAGCAAGTTGGATGCACACCCACTAGTTTCTTTTGTTGAGATTTCATACATTTATAGCTCTAGTGCATCCGTTGCATGGCAATCCCTACTCACTCACATTGATATCTATTGATGGGCATCTCCATAGCCCGTTGATACGCCTAGTTGATGTGAGACTATCTTCCCCTCCTTTTTGTCTTCTCCACAACCACCATTCTATTCCACCTATAGTGCTATATCCATGGCTCACGCTCATGTATTGCGTGAAGATTGAAAAAGTTTTGAAAAAGTTAGAGTATGAAACAATTGCTTGGCTTGTCATCGGGGTTGTGCATGATTTAAATACTTTGTGTGGTGAAGATGGAGCATAGCCAGACTATATGATTTTGTAGGGATAACTTTCTTTGGCCATGTTATTTTGAGAAGACATAATTGCTTTGTTAGTATGCTTGAAGTATTATTATTTTTTATGTCAATATAAACTTTTGTCTTGAATCTTTCTAATCTGAATATTCATACCACAATTAAGAAGATTTGCATTGAAATTATGCCAAGTAGCACTCCGCATCAAAAATTCTCTTTTTATCATTTACCTACTCGAGGACGAGCAGGAATTAAGCTTGGGGATGCCTGATACATCTCCAACGTATCTATAATTTTTGGTTGATCCATGCTATATTATCTACTGTTTTGTACTATAATGGGCTTTATTTTCCACTTTTATATTATTTTTGGGACTAACCTATTAACCGGAGGCCCAGCCCAGAATTGCTGTTTTTTGCCTATTTCAGTGTTTCGAAGAAACGAAATATCAAACGGAGTCCAAACAGAATAAAATCTTCAGGAACGTGATTTTCTCACCGAACGTGATCCAGGAGACTTGGACCCTGCTCCAAGGAACAAAATAGGCGGTCACGAGGGTGGGGGGCGCCCCCCAAGGGCGCGCCCCCCTGCCTCGTGGGCCCCTCGTTGCTCCTCCGGCGTTCTTCTTCCTCCTACATAAACACACATACCCCCAAACAATCAGAACAGGAGCCAAAAACCTAATTCCACCGCCGCAACTTTCCATATCCACGAGATCCCATCTTGGGGCCTATTGCGGAGCTCCGCCGGAAGACGGCCGTCATCACGGAGGGCTTCTACATCATCCTAGCCCCTCCGATGAAGTGTGAGTAGTTTACCTCAGACCTTCGGGTCCATAGTTAGTAGCTAGATGGCTTCTTCTCTCTCTTTGAATCTCAATACAAAGTTCTCCCCCTCTCTTGTGGAGATCTATTCGATGTAATCTTCTTTTTGCGGTGTGTTTGTTGAGACCGATGAATTGTGGGTTTATGATCAAGTCTATCTATGAATAATATTTGAATCTTCTCTGAATTCCTTTATGCTGATTGGTTATCTTTGCAAGTCTCTTCGAATTATCCATTTGGTTTGGTCAACTAGATTGGTAGTTCTTGCCATGGGAGAAGTGCTTAGCTTTGGGTTCGATCTTGCGGTGTCCTTACCCAGTGACAGAAGGGGCAGCAAGGCATGCATTGTATCATTGCCATCGAGGATAACAAGATGGGGTTTATTTCATATTGCATGAATTTATCTCTCTACATCATGTCATCTTGCTTAAGGCGTTACTCTGTTTTTAACTTAATACTCTAGATGCATGTTGGATAGTGGTTGATGAGTGGAGTAATAGTAGTAGATGCAGAATCGTTTCGATCTACTTGTCACGGACGTGATGCCTACATACATGATCATGCCTAGATATTCTCATAACTATGCTCAATTCTGTCAATTGCTCAACAGTAATTTGTTCACCCACCGTAGAATACTTATGATCTTGAGAGAAGCCACTAGTGAAACCTATGGCCCCCGGGTCTATTCTCATCATATCAATCTCCATCACTTTAATCTTGTTTTGCTTTTTTACTTTGCTTTTACTTTTTACTTTGCATCTTTATACCAAAAATACCAAAAATATTATATCTATCAGATCTCACTCTCGTAAGTGACCGTTAAGGGCTTGACAACCCCTAATCGCGTTGGTTGCGAGTAGCTATCGCTTTGTGCAGGTACGAGGGACTTGAGCGTGGGCTCCTACTGGATTGATACCTTGGTTCTAAAAAACTGAGGGAAATACTTACACTACTCTGCTGCATCATCCCTTCCTCTTCGGAGATAACCAATGCAAGGTCAAGATGTAGCAAATGTGTGGAGTAATAGTAGTAGATGCAGAATCGTTTCGTTCTACTTGTCGCGGAGGTGATGCCTATATACACGCTCATGCCTAAATATTCTCATAACTATGCGCTTTTCTATCAATAGCTCGACAACAATTTGTTCACCCACCGTAGAATTTGCTATCTTGAGAGAAGCCACTAGTGAAACCTATGGCCCCCGGGTCTATCTTCCATCATATTATTTTCATATCTACTTGCTATTTTTATCCTTGTTTATTTTGCACTCTTTATTTTCCAATCTATACCACAAAAATACCAAAAATATTTATCTTATTATCTCTATCAGATCTCACTTTCGTAAGTGATCGTGACGGGATTGACAACCTCTTTATCGCGTTGGTTGCGAGGTTCTTGTTTGTTGTGCAGGTACTTGGCGACTATCGTGCTACCTCCTACTGGATTGATACCTTGGTTCTCAAAACTGAGGGAAACACTTACGCTACTTTGCTGCGTCACCCTTTTATCTTCAAGGGAAAACCAACGCATGCTCAAGAGGTAGTAGCTCCCTTCTCCTCTCTCCCACTATGGCCCAATAAGGCCCATATACCTCCCGGGGGGGTCTAGTAAATGCCCGATCTCACCCAAAACCATTCCGATGTCCAAATATAGTCGTCCAATATATCAATCTTTATGTCTCGACCATTTTGAGACTCCTCGTCATGTCCATGATCATATCTGGGACTCTGAACTACCTTCGGTACATCAAAACACATAAATTCATAATACGGTCGTCATCGAACATTAAGCGTGCGGACCCTACGGGTTCGAGAACTATGTAGACATGACCGAGACACGTCTCCAGTCAATAACCAATAGCGGAACCTGGATGCTCATATTGGTTCCTACATATTCTACGAAGATCTTTATCGGTCAAACCGCATAACAACATACGTTGTTCCCTTTTTCATCTGTATGTTACTTGCCCGAGATTTGATCGTCTGTATCTCAATACCTAGTTCAATCTCGTTACTGGCAAGTCTCTTTACTCATTCTGTAATGCTACATCCCGTAACTAACTCATTAGCTACATTGCTTGCAAGTCTTATAGTGATGTACATTACCGAGAGGGCCCAGAGATACCTCTCCGACAATCGGAGTGACAAATCCTAATCCCGATCTATGCCAACTCAACAAACACCATCGAAGACACCTGTAGAGCACCATTATAATCACCCAGTTACGTTGTGACGTTTGGTAGCACACAAAGTGTTCCTCCGGTTTTTGGGAGTTGCATGATCTCATAGTCATAGGAACATGTATAAGTTATGGAGAAAGCAATAGCAACAAACTAAACGACATCGTGCTAAGCTAACGGATGGGTCAAGTCAATCACATCATTCTCTAATGATGTGATCATGTTAATCAAATGACAACTCATGTCTATGGTTAGGAAACATAACCATCATTGATTCAACGAGCTAGTCAAGTAGAGGCAAACTAGTGACACTCTGTTTGTCTATGTATTCATACATGTAGTAAGTTTCCAGTTAATACAATTCTAGCATGCATGAATAATAAACATTTATCATGATATAAGGAAATATAAATAACAACTGTATTATTGCCTGTAGGGCATATTTCCTTCAAAAACATGGTTTAATTCTCTTGATCCTGGCTGTGTGCGTAGTCCCCAGGATATGATTTATTACTTCTCTACTAAATATTTCCCCACTCATAAGAAACAAGCTGCCTTAAGGGAATATATAATTTTGTGCAAATTGAAGAAGAAAGTCTCCCACCATCTTGGGGGAGGCTTCTCTGATTACTTAATGCTTTGCCTAAATGAAATACTTGATATCTTTTATAATGGACTAACGGAGGCTTCCAGAGACCACCTGGATAGTTGTGCTGGCTATGTTTTCAGGGAAAAACGGTTGATCAAGCTGAATTGCTATTGAATAATATGTTGAGTAAGGAAAATGATTGGACACTTCCTGAACCAACTCCTAAGCCAACTCTGAAGAAAAGGGGTATTCTATTTCTCAGTCCTGAAGATATGCAAGAAGCAAAGAAATCTATGAAAGAAAAAGGTATTAAAGCTGAAGATGTTAAGAATTTACCACCTATTGAAGAAATACATGGTCTTGATAACCCGACACAGGTAGTAAAGGTATATTCTCTCTATAGATTTGATAAGGGTAAAATCCCATCTACTAAATTTGCTAGCCAATGCTTGTATGAGTTTGATAATTTTATGGTAAAACAAGAAGACTTCAATGCTTATGTTGGTAGACAATTGAAACTTAATGCTTATATGATTGAACACTTGAGTGATTATATGTCTAGAGTTAAAGGTGAACTTAAGCTTATTAGTAAACATGCTTCTATGGTTACCACTCAAGTAGAACAAGTACTTAAATCTCAGAATGATCTGCTCAATGAATTAAATAATAAGAAAAATGATAATGTTGTTAGAGTTGTGACTAGAGGGGGTAAAATGACTCAACAACCTTTGTATCCTGAGGGCCACCTTAAGAGAATTGAGGAAGATTCTCAGAGAACTAATGTTGATGCACCTAGTCCTTCTAAAAGGAAGAAAAAGAAAAATGATAGGACTTTGCATGCTTCTAGTGAACCTGTTGTTGACACACCTGAGAATCCCAATGATATTTCTATTTCTGATGCTGAAACAAGATCTGGTAATGAACATGAGCCTAGTGATAATATTAATGATGATGTTCATGTTGATGCCCAACCTAGCAATAACAATGATGTAGAGATTGAACCTGTTGTTGATCTTGATAACCCACAATCAAAGAATCAACGATATGATAAGAGAGACTTTGTAGCTAGGAAGCACGGTAAAGAAAGAGAACCATGGGTTCAGAAACCCATGCCTTTTCCTCCTAAACCATCCAAGAAAAAGGATGATGAGGATTTTGAGCGCTTTCCGAAATGATTAGACCTATCTTTTTGCGTATGTGTTTGAAAGATATGCTTAAAATGAATCCTTATGCTAAGTACATGAAAGATATTGTTACAAATAAAAGAAAGATACCGGAAGCTGAAATTTCCACCATGCTTGCTAATTATACTTTTAAGGGTGGAATACCAAAGAAACTTGGAGATCCAGGAGTACCAACTATACCATGCTCCATTAAAAGAAACTATGTTAAAACTCCTTTATGTGATCTTGGAGCCGGTGTTAGTGTTATGCCTCTCTCTTTGCATCATAGACTTGATTTGAATAAGTTGACACCTACTGAATATCTTTGCAAATGGCTGATAAATCAATTGCTATACCTGTCGGTATTTGTGAGGATGTGCCTGTTGTGGTTGCAAATGTTACTATTTTAATGGACTTTGTTATTCTTGATATTCCTGAGGACGATAGTATGTCTATTATTCTTGGTAGACCCTTTTTGCATACTGTAGGGGCCGTTATTGATTGCAACAAAGGCAATGTCACTTTTCATGTTATTGGTAATGAGCATATGGTACACTTTCCGAGGAAACAACCTCAAGTCCACAGTATTAATTCTATTGGAAAAACTTCAACAATTACCATTGTAGGTTTTGAATTTCCTCTTCCTACTGTCAAGAAGAAATATGATATTCTTATTGTTGGTGACATGCATATCCCCATTGAGGTAACATAGTGTTATTCGAAAATTCTCCGGTTTCATGTTATTCAGAAAGAGTTTGTCAACAAGACTTGATCAACCTTGTTAATGAATTCCTTTTGATGAGCATGAGATGGATGAAGTTAGAAAGCACAACCCTCTGTAATCCCCTTTTACTTTCTGTTATTTAGATTAAAAAAAGTAAAAATAGTATTTTCTGTCTATTTTCTGAACTATCCTTGTAATGAAAAAATACCCCGAAAATAAAAGTTCTCCAAATGTCCTGAAAATTTAATATGATTTTTTCTACAATATTTAAGAATTATTGGCAATTAGAACACACCAGGGGGCCTCACCATGTGCCCATGAGGGTGGAGGGCGCGCCCCCTGCCTCATGGACCCCACGTGGGCCCCCTCCACTTATTCTAGCACCCACACACTTCGTCTTCCTCCAGAAAAAAAATCCTCCACTAGCTCAAACCTGAGTTCTAGCTCATCTTGCTGCCATTTTCGATCTCCTTGCTCAAAGCTCCATTCACAAATCTGCTTTGGGGGATTGTTCTTCGGTATGTGATTCCTCCAATGGTCCAATTAGTTTTTGTTCTAGTGTTTTATTTATTGCAAATTTTTGCTGCTTAGGTGACCCTGTTCTTGAGCTTGCATGTCAAATTTATGTGGTCAAAAGTAGTTTTAATGCATGATATGGCCTCTAGGAACTTGTAGGAGTAGTTGCTATCAATCTTGTTGAGTTTGGTTTACTTCCATTTTGAGTCACTAAAAATTTCAGAAATTTTTCGGAGAAAGAAAATGATGAAAAGATTGTTGAGGGGCTCTTCGAGCCAAAGCTCAAAGGATAAGCAAAGTGAAGAGAATAAGAAGCCCAAATATAATCCCCCTCGCACTGCGGAGGTTCGGCCGTGTGAATGACCTTGTGATGAGTTCTTGTGAGCAGCCAGGATTTATGAGGACTTTTATCATTTGGCTGAGAATGCCGGCCTCGTTGACTTCCTCCGCGACCAGCACGAACAATATCTCCTCCTCACTAATATTTTCATGCAAAAAAATTACTTTCATGCTAAGAAATCACCACCTTCAGTGGAATTTCATTTATATGATGAGGTTAAGGAGATGTTCATACGTCTCCAACGTATCTATAATTTTTGATTGCTTCACGCTATATAATATTCTGTTTTGGATGATTAATGGGCTTTGTTATACACTTTTATATTATTTTTGGGACTAAGCTATTAACTGGAGGCCCAGCCCAGAATTGCTGTTTTTTGCCTATTTCAGAGTTTCGCAGAAAAAGAATATCAATCGGAGTCCAAACGGAATGAAACCTTCGGGGACGTGATTTTTGGTACGAACATGATCCAGAGGACTTGGACCCTACGTAAAGACATCAACCAGGAAGTCACGAGGTAGGGGGCGCGCCTAGCCCCCCCAGGCGCGCCCTCCACCCTCGTGGGGCCCACGTTGCTCCACTGACGTACTCCTTCCTCCTATATATACCTATGTACCCCCAAACTACCAGATACGGAGCCAAAAACCTAATTCCACCGCCGCAACCTTCTGTACCCATGAGATCCCATCTTGGGGCCTTTTCTGGAGCTCCGCCGGAGGGGGCATCGATCACGGAGGGCTTGTACATCAACACCATAGCCTGTCCGATGATGTGTGAGTAGTTTACCTCAGACCTTCGGGTCCATAGTTATTAGCTAGATGGCTTCTTCTCTCTTTTTGGATCTCAATACAAAGTTCTCCACGATTCTCGTGGAGATCTATTCGATGTAATCTTCTTTTGCGGTGTGTTTGTTGAGACTGATGAATTTTGGGTTTATGATCAAGTTTATCTATGAACAATATTTGAATCTTCTCTGAATTATTTTATGTATGATTGGTTATCTTTGCAAGTCTCTTCGAATTATCAGTTTGGTTTGGCCTACTATATTGATCTTTCTTGCAATAGGAGAAGTGCTTAGCTTTGGGTTCAATCTTGTGGTGTCCTTTCCCAGTGACAGTAGGGGCAGCAAGGCACGTATTGTATTGTTGCCGTCGGGGATAATAAGATGGGGTTTATATCATATGACATGAGTTTATCCCTCTACATCATGTCATCTTACTTAAAGCGTTACTCTGTTCTTTTGAACTTAATACTCTAGATGCATGCTGGATAGCGGTCGATGTGTGGAGTAATAGTAGTAGATGCAAGCAGGAGTCGGTCTACTTGTCTCGGACGTGATGCCTATATACATGATCATACCTAGATATTCTCATAACTATGCCCAATTCTGTCAATTGCTCAACAGTAATTTGTTTACCCGCCATAATACTTATGCTCTCGAGAGAAACCACTGGTGAAACCTATGGCCCCCGGGTCTATTTTCCATCATATTAATCTCCAGTCAACAAGCTATTTTTGGTGCCGTTTTTATTTCGCTTTATTTAGTTTGCATCTTTATCATAAAAATACCTAAAATATTATCTTATCATATCTATCAGATGCCACTTTCGTAAGTGACCGTGAAGGGATTGACAATCCCTTTATTGCGTTGGTTGCGAGGATTTTATTTGTTTTTGTAGGTGCGAGGGACTCGTGCGTGGCCTCCTACTGGATTGATACCTTGGTTCTCGAAAACTGAGGGAAATACTTACGCTACTTTGCTGCATCACCCTTTCCTCTTCAAGGGAAAACCAACGCAGTGCTTGAGAGGTAGCAAGAAGGATTTCTGGCGCCGTTGCCGGGGAGTCTACGCAAAAGTCAACATACCAAGTACCCATCACAAACCCTTATCTCCCGCATTACATTATTTGCCATCTGCCTCTCGTTTTCCTCTTGCCCACTTTACCCTTGTCGTTTTATTTGCCCTCTCTCTCCGTCCTCCTTCTCTTTCCCTATTTGCCTCTTTTTGCCCGTTTCTTGTTTGCTTGTGTGTTGGATTGCTTGCCTGTCATGATGGCTCAAGATAATACCAAATTGTGTGACTTTATTAATACCAACAACAATGATTTTATTAGCACTCCGATTGCTCCTCTTACCGAGGCTGAATCTTGTGAAATTAATGTTGCTTTGCTGAATCTTGTCATGAAAGATCTGTTTTCCGGCCTTCCTAGTGAAGATGCCGCTACCCATCTAAACAACTTTGTTGATTTGTGTGATATGCAAAAGAAGAAAGATGTGGATAATGATATTGTTAAATTGAAGCTATTCCCGTTTTCGCTTAGAGATCGTGCTAAAGCTTGGTTTTCGTCTTTGCCTAAAAATAGTATTGATTCATGGAATAAGTGCAAAGATGCTTTTATCTCTAAGTATCTTCCTCCCACTAAGATCATCTCTCTTAGAAATGATATTATGAATTTTAAGCAACTTGGTCATGAACATGTTGCACAAGCTTGGGAGAGGATGAAATAATTGATACGTAATTGCCCTACACATGGTTTGAATTTGTGGATTATACAAATTTTTTATGCCGGATTGAATTTTGCTTCTAGGAATCTTTTAGATCCGGCCACGGGAGGCACTTTCATGGAAATCACTTTAGGAGAAGCTACTAAACTCCTAGATAATATTATGGTTAATTATTCTCAATGGCACACTGAAAGATCTACTAATAAGAAAGTGCATGCGATAGAAGAAATTAATGTTTTGAGTGGAAAGATGGATGAACTTATGAAATTATTTGCTAATAAAAGTGTTTCTTCTGATCCTAATGACATGCCTTTGTCTACTTTGATTGAGAATAATAATGAATCTATGAATGTGAATTTTGTTGGTAGGAATAATTTTGGTAACAACGCATATAGAGGAAACTTTAATCTTAGGCCGTATCCGAGTAATTCCTCTAATAATTATGGTAATCCGTACAACAATTCTTACGGAAATTTTAATAACATGCCCTCTGAATTTGAGACTAGTGTTAAGGAGTTTATGAATTCGCAAAATAATTTCAATGCTTTGCTTGAAGAAAAATTGCTTAAAGTTGATGAATTGGCTAGGAAGGTTGATAGAATTTCTGTTGATGTTGATTCTTTGAAACTTAGATCTATTCCACCTAAGCATGATATCAATGAGTCTCTCAAGGCCATGAGAATTTCCGTTGATGAGTGCAAAGAAAGAACCGCTAGGATGCGTGCTAAGAAAGATTGTTTTGTGAAAGTGTGTTCTTCTAGTTTCTATGAAAATAAAGATGAAGATCTAAAAGTTATTGATGTGTCTCCTATTAAATCTTTGTTTTGCAATATGAATCTTGATAATGATGGGGCTGAATATGATCTGATACGTCTCCGTCGTATCTATAATTTTTGTTTGTTCCATGCCAATATTCTACAACTTTCATATACTTTTGGCAACTTTTTATACTATTTTTTCGGACTAACATATTTATCCAGTGCCCATTGCCAGTTCCTGTTTGTTACATGTTTTTTGTTTCGCAGAAAATCCATATCAAACAAAGTCCAAACAGGATAAAAATGGACGGAGATCATTTTTGGAATATATATGATTTTCGGGAAGAAAAATCCACGCGAGATGGTGCCCGAGGGAGGCACGAGGCAGGGGGCATGCCCCACCCCCCTGGGCGCGCCCCTGACCCTCGTGGCCACCCCATAAGGCGGTTGATGCCCTTCTTTCGCCGCAATATAGCTAATATCCGCTTAGAGATCATGTTAAAATTTCATCCCAATCGGAGTTACAGGTCTCCGGGAATATAAGAAATGGTGAAAGGGTAGAATCTGGGAACGCAGAAACAGAGAGAGACAAAGAGACAGATCCAATCTCGGAGGGGCTCTCGCCCCTCCCACGCCATGGAGGCCAAGGACTAGATGAGAAACCCTTCTCCCAGCTAGGGAGGATGTCAAGGAAGAAGAAGAAGGGGCCCCCTCTCCCCTTCTCTTCCGGTGGCGCTAGAATGTTGTCGTGGCCATCATCATCACCGCAATCTTCACCAACAACTTCACCGCCATCATCACCAACTCTTCCCCCCCCCTGCCGGTGTCAAAACCGGCTGATCTCAGGTTGGGGGTCTCGAAGTGTGCGTCTAAGGCGGATGGTAATAGGAGGCATGTGACATGATGTTTTAACCAGGTTCGGGCCCTCTTGATAGAGGTAAAACCCTACGTCCTGCTTGATTGTTCTTGATGTTATGAGTATTACAAGAGTAGATCTACCATGAGATCAGAGAGGCTAAACCCTAGAAGCTAGCCTATGGTATGATTGTCTGTTGTCCTATGGACTAAAACCCTCCGGTTTATATAGACACCGGAGGGAGCTAGGGTTACACAATGTCGGTTACAAAGGAGGAGAAATACATATCCGTATTGCCTAGCTTGCCTTCCATGCCAAGTAAAGTCCCATCCAGACACGAGATGAAGTCTTCAATCTTGTATCTTCATGATCCAACAGTCCGGCAAAAGGATATAGTCCGGCTATCCAGAGACCCCCTAATCCAGGACTCCCTCAGTAGCCCCCGAACCATGCTTCAATGACGTCAAGTCTGGCACGCAGTATTGTCTTCGGCATTGCAAGGTGGGTTCTTCTCAAATCTTGAATGTTTACTAAGTAGTGTCCGGACCCATAAATGTTGGACTTCTTGGCTTCTACGCCACATAAGGGCTATCTTCCATGCGTCGAATGAATACGAGGAGCCAGGGCATTTTTACATTCACCCCCTAGCCAGATAAATAAATTGTCTATTAAAGGGATGGGGATTCCTAGATCCAATCCATACCATCCTCCCGCAGCGAGAATCCATCGGAGCGTGCTTCGGAAAAATCCATTCCAACATGGCCGACCACCGCAGCTCCTCCTCTCGCCCCCGTAGCCCTAAGCCCAGTGATTGGGAGAGATGCTCCGTCCCACACAATCGATTAGTCGAACTACAGACCCAGGGATTTCTCCCTCCAGTGTATATGGTTCCCGTCCAAGCCGGGCTCGCCACCTGTAATGGTGGGGAGCAAGCGGAGAGCTTCCCCAGCCCCTCTATGGGGGAGTGGGTGTGCCTTGTTCCTTACTTATTGAGGGGACTCGAATTTCCAATTCATCCGTTCCTCCGCGGGCTCCTGGAGTTTTACGACCTCCAACTGCACAATTTCACCCCTGCTTCCATATGACACATCGCCGACTACGTCGCCCTTTGCGAGTTATTCCTAGGCCACGAGGCTCATTTCGAGCTGTGGAAGAGGTTATTTTGCCTCGTCCCTCGCACACAGAAGGGGCCACTTTATCAAGTGGGCGGAGCCGAAATATGGCGCATCATCGAAACCGGATACCTGTCCGGTACTCTGAAGAAGACGTCCGAAGACTGGCCTTCGAAATGGTTTTATATGGAGGACGTTCCCCTTCCGGACCCTGTTCGGCGGGGTCTTCCTGAGTTCAACAATGCTCCTATGAAGAAACGACGTAGCTGGCGCCCACGGAGCCTCCAGGAGGAAGACAACGGAGAAGTCCTTTACCTGATGAACCGAATTAAAGCGCTGGCTCAATCAGGATTGACAGTAATCGAGGTTATGTTAATATGCATAATGCGGGGAGTGCAACCACTTCAATATCGAGGGCACCCCCTATGGTGTTTCAACGGGGAAGATGATGCCACCCGTTGCGGGCGTAAGGGACCGGACTCCGCTGCTGCTTTAGCAAAAATTCTGTTCGAGTTGTTCAAGGGAGAGGAAGAGGAGTTCATCCACATCAATCCACGGGATGGATTCTCCATGTACAACCCACCAACCTGGGTGAGTCATATCTCCTTACTCTCATTCTTCCCACATTTTTTGTCGTAGATACTTACCTTGCCATTTTACGACAGGAACTGTGAAAAGCTGTAAGGGAGGTCAACAGCCCATCTCCGCAACCAGAGGACCCTGACCGGGCCCTCGGTCCCAGACTCGAAGAAGATCCGGACATATTCATGGAGCTGATAGACAGGCAGTTCTATCAACTGAGCTGTGATGACGCCATGGTGGCCATTACGGCCGACTATCCCGAACTGCTCCCTGCGTCGCACGTAAGAAAAACCAAAATTCCCACTCCGAAAACTAGGATCCCCTTTTAGACACTTCACCTACCATAAACATATGGTGTTTTACCTTGAAGGCATTCGGGACGCCGTGCCGAACCCGCAGCAACTCGCCAACAAGAGGCACCAAGGCCGGGTAGGCCAAAAAGGAAGGCGGTCAGGACAGAGACGCCAGCGCAGAGGTGTGAAAAGAAAAAAACCCCGCTCCGTGGTTGTCGTGTTTCTCAAAATGCAATGACATCCATGTTTCTTTAATAGAAAAAATGCTCGCCGGAATATGTCCGGAGAGGCTGCCGATCACGCTTCCACCAGTAGGGCTCCAGGGCCGGACATAGAGGTGGAAGCCAACATGGGGCGGACATCGGATACTCCTCCTACAGAGGATGCAGATAGACTGTCCGCTACAAATTCAGAAGTGGAGAGCGCCATGAATCATAGGCGTCGCCGAGCCGTACTCCGTGATGCTTGCTTCTCACCAGAGGCATTTGATGCCTTCAATTCTGGAGACGCGTACCTCCATGCTGCTCAAAATGGTCTAGCCAGAGCCACGGACCAGTATGTAAGGGATGTACGGGTAAGTAAATATGACGATTATATGTATCAGTAGCCCCTGAGACTTGAAACAGTTGATGCAACTGATTTAAGGATCAATATTTATGCAGGTTCTTACGGAGAAGAATTCCCAACTGTCTCAAGAGCTGGACGAGTGCAAGGCCCAGCTGGAAGCCGCTGTTGCCGCATTGAAGGAGTCCAAGAATGGTCCCCCTGGTAACTCCTTTGTTTATTGCAAAGAATATCAGTACCATGTAGTATGCGGCGTATATGCACACCTAACAATAGATGTTGCAGGTGGCCCCGGAGTGAATCCGGAGGCTGTGGAGGTGGATACGACACGTGATGATCGACAGCGAAACGCTGGCGAGCGCGTGCTGACGCGAGTCAGGCAGGAGAAAAATGATCACCAAGATGCAAATATCCGGCTGGGCGTGGAACTGAAGGACGTCCGAGCCCAGCTTGCGAACTCCGTGAAGGAGAATAAACGGCTTCAGCGCGGCATTTGTAGTAAGTGCTTGAACGAACTTTTTAAAGGAGTTCGGTGAAGAAGCCTGCTAATAGCGTTATATCTGCAGGTATGCTGATGGGTCGTCCCGCGGAGGAGATGCCCGGGTCCTCGGGTGATCTTCTGTCAGAGCTCTCACAACTGCACGAACAAGTTCGGCAGGTGATGCAGAGTATTGCCCAATCCTTGTGGCCGTCCGCATCCCCGCCAGGAGACATGGGGGAGCTTATAGAGAAGCTGAAGGGAGTATGACGACGCTTCTGGTTATGGAAGATATCAGCCTGCCGAAAAGGTGCACGGGAAGCCTGGGCTATGGTGAAGACACGATACACCAAGGCTGACCCAAACCACATGGCCGAGGTCGGACCTGTGGGGCCTGATGGGAAAGAGATCCCTGTCAGTTTAGTGTATGATCAAGTAGAGTTAGCCGCCAAGTATTCCCAACAGGATTGTAGGCTAGATAGCCTGTTGGATGACATAGAAGAAGAATTTAATCAATCTTAGTGACTGTGTACTTCAAGTGACATATGTAATGTCCCTAGCCGGATTGTAAATCATTTGTCATGGCGGACCTTTTCGCTTCGACCTCTAGACCCGATAGTCCGGAGTGTATCCGAATACCCACTCGGTTATATAAAAACCGGGGTATGCATGGAAACCAGGCGTAGGGTTCATAAGTGTTTAAACAGACAAGTACCCAACTAGCTATGTTATATTACATGTGTAGTAAGAAACATCTACCAGGGAGAATAGTTCCGTTAAAGGTTCCTTTCCCTAGGTACGCATGCCCTAATGTGCATGTCCGAACTGCGAGACGCAGGTTCAAAACATCTGGGGCGTGTAGTAATTTAAGTGAAAGTCATCTTTTATTCACCGACCAAATATTCCCTTATGAACGCTAGCTTTCGGCTTCACCCAGTCTGAGGTACACATCCGGCTGACCCGGCAGTAACAATCGCAGAGGTGCTCCCCTTATGCCCTAGCCGAATTAACGGTAATGTAGGGCATAAACACAAGAGCCAGGCAACCCAACTTGGCCAAAACTTAAGTCATATCGATGCATATGATGGCGAAAAAAGGGTACATGCGGAAGAATAACACATGTGCGGGGCATGAAGCCCGCAAAAATAATTAGATTAAGCTTATGTATAGGAAGCCCCCAGGTATATTGAGCGCGGTTAGCGCGTCAAGATTGTGTAACCAAGACACAGGTTTAGCCCTTTAGGGATTTGAAGAGAAAAGAAAGAAAGAAAGAAAGAGGAAAAAACAAACATGCAGAAAATTCATGGAGGTAAGGAGACGAACATAGAGTCCGGTGCTAGGCGTAGAATCTTCGGAGTCTGGCTGCGTTCCATGGGTTTGGCTTGAGTCGATTATTCGATGCATCCCGCAGACGGTACGCTCCACCAGTCAGAACCTGGTCGATAATGAAGGGACCTTCCCATTTGGGCTTGAGCTTGTTCTTTTTCTTCTCCGGCAGGCGCAGAACTATTTCACCAACGTTATAGGTTTTGGCCCGCACTTCTCTGCTTTGATACCTTCGAGCCTGTTGTTGATAGAATGCAGAACGGGCTTTTGCCATGTCGCGCTCCTCCTCCAGGCAATACAAACTGTTCCGCCGATCGAGCTCGGCCTCTCTTTCTTCATAGATGCGCACTCGAGGTGATTCATGAATGCAAGGTAGCACCGCCTCAGCGTCGTACACCATAAAAAACGGTGTGTATCCGATAGTACGATTCGGCGTGGTCCGCAACCCCCATAGTACGGAGTCGAGCTCCTCTACCCAATGGGTGTCCGATTCCTTTAAGGACCGGACTAATCTGGGTTTAATACCACTCATGATAAGACCATTTGCTCGTTTGACTTGACCGTTAGTTTGCAGATGATGGACAGAAGCATAATCGAGCTTGATGCCCATGTTGCTGCACCAAAGTTTCACCTTGTCGGCTGTAAAGTTTGTGCCGTTGTTAGTGATGATGCTGTGGGGAACGCCATAATGGTGTACAACCCCGGATACGAAGTCTATCACCGGTCCGGATTCAACAGTTTTGACCGGTTTGGCTTCTATCCATTTGGTGAATTTATCCACCATGACCTGTAAGTATTTTCTCTTATGGGTTCCCCCCTTGAGGGGTCAGACCATATCGAGCCCCAGACCGCAAAGGGCCAAGTAATGGGGATGGTTTGGAGTGCGGTCGGTGGCATGTGGCTTTGGTTTGCAAAAAGCTAGCAACCAATGCAATGTTGAACCAGATGTTGTGCATCTGCCCGGGCCGTCGGCCAATAAAAACCTATATGGAAGGCCTTACTTATAAGGGCCCGGGCTGTTGCGTGGTGGCCGCCGAGTCCGGCATGGATTTCTGCTAACATCTTCCGCCCTTCCTCTTCAAAGATGCACCTTTGAAGGACTCTGGTTGTGCTTTTCTTATAGAGCTCTCCCTCATGCACCTTTGATGGATCCAATGGAGCTCTCCGGTGCAATTGTTGCAAAAGAACGAAATTGCATCTTCCTCACGACAGCCCTTGACCTTGTTCATTACAAGGAGGAATCTGGCCCAATAGAGATGTACTGTCTCTTGGGGCGTGGGAAAGATAGTTTTCATCTGGGTGGGTGGGTGGATTTAAGTCCAGACCCAATCTGTGATCCCGGGGCAGGGGAGTTTCCGATATTGGAAGTTCGGGCTCCGGGATATTGCCCTGCGGGTTCGGTATGCGGCCTGATTCTGGATTCAGGGTTAGGGCGGCGTCCTCCCGTGAGCGCGTATCCTGTGCAGAGAGCTCGGGAATCCGAACATAGTTCGTCCTCAGGATATAGGGAGAATCGCCGCATTGCTCCTCCACTACTGCTATTTGATGGGTGACCGGCGGAGAGTTAATCTCCCTTTTGTCAGGTTTAAGCCCATTCTGATCGTAGTCTGTAGTGACTCCCAAAGCGGCAATGCGGTCCAAGAGCTCGTTCAAAGAGGAGAGCTCCATTGGATCCATCTGCTCGGCAAATTTTGAGCCGATGTGGAGGCTATTTTCGATGACCCGAGAGGTCATCTTGGCGCAGCGGCCGAGCAGGCGGTCATGACGAAGCCGCCTAGTTAGAGAGTTTGGCCTACAGCCAGGGCTCCCCCAGAGGTGATGTTGTCCTTGACAACAAGGCGAGCCATCTTCCTTATGATGACGACATAATGGAACTCTCAATGAAAGCACCAATGTTGGTGTCAAAACCGGCGGATCTCGGGTAGGGGGTCCCAAACTGTGCGTCTAAGGCGGATGGTAACAGGAGGCAGGGGACACGATGTTTTACCCAGGTTTAGGCCCTCTTGATAGAGGTAAAACCCTGCGTCCTGCTTGATTGTTCTTGATGATATGAGCATTACAAGAGTAGATCTACCACGAGATCAGAGAGGCTAAACCTTAGAAGCTCTCCTATGGTATGATTGTCTGTTGTCCTACGGACTAAAACCCTCCGGTTTATATAGACACCGGAGGGAGCTAGGGTTACACAATGTCGGTTACAAAGGAGGAGATATACATATCCGCATTTCCGAGCTTGCCTTCCACGCCAAGTAAAGTCCCATCAGGACACGAGATGAAGTCTTCAATCATGTATCTTCATGATCCAACAGTCCGGCAAAAGGATATAGTCCGGCTGTCCGGAGACCCCCTAATCTAGGACTCTCTCACCCCCTCTATGCAGCGGTGTAACCTCTCTCTTACCCGTTGTATTCTCTACTTAAACATGGTGCTCAACGATATATATTATTTCCCAATGATGTATGGCTATCCTTTGATGTTTGAGTAGATCCGTTTTGTCCTATGGGCTATTTGATGATCAAGATTGGTTTGAGTTGCATGTTTTATTATTGGTGTTGTCCTATGGTGCTCTCCGTGTCACGCAAGCGTGAGGGATCCCTGATGTAGGGTGTTGCAATACGTTCATGATTCACTTATAGTGGGTTGCGTGAGTGACTGAAACACAAACCCGAGTAAGGGGGTTGTTGCGTATGGGATAAAGAGGACTTGATGCTTTAATGCTATGGTTGGATTTTGCCTTAATGATCTTTAGTAGTTGCGGATAATTGCTAGAGTTCCAATCATAAGTGCATATGATCCAATTAGAGAAAGTATGTTAGCTTATGCCTCTCCCTCATATAGAATTGCAATAATGATTACCGGTCTAGTTATCGATTGCCTAGGGACAAATAACTTTCTTGTAACAAAAACCTCTCTACTAAAACTAATTTAGTTGTGTCTTTATCTAAACAGCCCCTAATTTTTATTTACATAATCTTTATTATCTTGCAAACCAATCCAAAAACACCTACAAAGTACTTCTAGTTTCATACTTGTTCTAGGTAAAGCAAACGTCAAGCGTGCGTAGAGTTGTATTGGTGGTCGATAGAACTTGAGGGAATATTTGTTCTACCTTTAGCTCCTTGTTGGGTTCGACACTCTTACTTATCGAAAGAGGCTACCATTGATCCCCTATACTTGTGGGTTATCAAGACCTTTTTCTAGCGCCGTTGCTAGGGAGCAATAGCGTGGGGTGAATATTCTCCTGTGTGCTTGTTTGCTTTATCACTAAGTAATTTTTATTTGCTGTTCTTAGTTGTTCTACTTCTTTAGTTATGGATATGGAACACGAAATACCAAAAAAATTAGGTGTACTTGCTACGCATGGAGATGAGGAACCTCCTAAAACCCTCGATGCTCGTTATGTGACAGATATTATGTACTACTTTGATAATCCAGAGAAAACCCCATTCAATTTGGTAATGGGAGTAACGTTGGATCGGCGTGAATACTTTAGGGATTATCGCTTGACACAAAAAGGGAAACTATTATGGGATCAAATTTATATATTGAAGTGGTATGCTCGGCAAGTATGCTTGAGTTATGATTATACTTGTTGCTCTAGGATGAAGGCTCCACACCTTCCCTTTTCTTGCAAATTTAATGATAATAAAACCTTAGCTTCTTATGCTAATAGTAGATATGATTACTATGATGTGGAACAAATAGAAGAATTTGTTGCTTTTATGGGTGCTTATGAAATTGAATCTATGTTTAAAGAGTTTGAAGATTTTGATGATGCTGTTTATAGACCTGAAAATTTAGCTATCCTCAAATATTGCTATGAGAATTATGAATACAATTCCGATATTAATGCACTTACTGAGAAAGTCTCCGCTGTCCAAGAAGATATTAATATTTTGCAGGAATCTATGGAAGAAGAAGTTGATGAAACTGTGAGCTCATTGGATGAAAAAGATGAGGAGGAGAGCGAAGAACAAAAGGAGGAAGAGCGGATTTATCACCCGTGCCCACCTTCTAATGAGAGTAACTCTTCAACTCATACATTGTTTAATTTCCCTTCGTGCTTACCGAAGGATGAATGCTATGATAATTGTTATGATCCCGTTGATTCTTTTGAAAATATCCCTTTTTGATGATGCTTGCTATGCTTGTGGCAAAGATGCCAATATGAATTATGCTTATGGAGATGAACTTGCTATAGTTCCTTATGTTAAACATGAAATTGTTGCTATTGCACCTATGCATGATAGTCCTATTATCTTTTTCAATTCTCCTGACTACACTATATCGGAGAAGTTTGCAGTTATTAAGGATTATATTGATGGATTGCCTTATACCGTTGCACACGATGATTTTGATAGTTATAATATGCATGTGCTTGCTGCTCCTACTTGCAATTATTATGAGAGAGGAACCATATCTCCACCTCTCTATGTTTCCCACACGATAAAATTGCAAGAAACTGTTTATACTATGCATTGGCCTTTACTTTGTGTGCATGAATTGTTCTTTTATGACATGCCTATGCATAGGAAGAGAGTTAAACTTCGTTGTTGCATGATATATGTTGCCTTGTTCTCACTACTAAATGTCAAATCATTGCTAATTAAAATTGGCTTTGATATACCTTGGGATCCGGGTGGATTCACTACTTGAGCACTATATGCCTAGCTTAATGGCTTTAAAGAAAGCGCTGCCAGGGAGACAACCCAGAAGTTTTAGAGAGTCATTTATTTCTGTTGAGTGCTTTTATATAGTTTAAAAACAAAAAAATAAAGAGGGGAACCTAAAACTTTTTCAAAAAGGAAAGTGAAAGTGAGAGAGACAAGCATTGTTGAAGTGGGAGAGCTCCTTGAACTTTGTTCATGCTCACGGAAATTTTGTGAATCTTGATTACAGAAACTTTTCAACAAAAATAATTCTCCCCTTCTACAATTCCATTGTATTATAAAAATAATGTGCCAAGGTTTGCCTTTAGGATGTTCACAATGCTTGTTGGTTTGTACGGTGCAGGACAGAAACTTTGGCTGTAGTGCGCGATTTTACATTTTTTACTGGAACGTCAAATGGTTCTGATTTTTTTTCATTGTCTTTATATACAAATTGTTTATTTTTCCTAATTTTGACAGAATTTTTCAAGTATCAGAAGTATGGTGAATTTTCAGATTATTACATACTGTTCTGTTTTAGACAGATTCTGTTTTTGATGCATAGTTTGCTTGTTTTGATGAAACTATCAATTTATATCAGTGGATTAAGCCATGAAAAAGTTATACTAAAGTAGACACAATGCAAAAAAAAATTTAATTGGTTTGCAACAGCACCTAGAGTAGTGATTTGCTTTATTATACTAACGGATCTTACCGAGTTTTCTGTTGAAGTTATGTGTGGATGAAGTGTTCGATGATCGAGGAAGTCTCGATGTGAGAAGAAGGGAGAAAGGCAAGAGCTCAACCTTTGGGATGCCCAAGGCACCCCAAGTAAAAAATCAAGGAGACTCAAGCATCTAAGCTTGGGGATGCCCCGGAAGGCATCCCCTCTTTCTTCAACAAGTATCGGTATGTTTTCGGATTCGTTTCGTTCATGCGATATGTGCAAATCTTGGAGCGTCTTTTGCTTTAGTTTTCATTTTTCTTTTATGCACCATGCTGGTATGAGATAGTCCTTGGTTGACTTATAGAATGCTCTATGCACTTCACTTATATCTTTTGAGTATGGCTTTATAGAATGCTTCATGTGCTTCACTTATATCATTTGAAGTTTGGATTGCCTGTTTCTCTTTACATAGAAAACCGCCATTTGTAGAATACTCTTTTGCTTCACTTATATTTGTTAGAGCACGGGCATATCTTTTGTAGAAAGAATTAAACTCTCTTGCTTCACTTATATCTATTTAGAGAGATGACAGGAATTGGTCATTCACATGGTTAGTCATAAAATCCTACATAAAACTTGTAGATCACTGAATATGATATGTTTGATTCCTTGCAATAGTTTTGCGATATAAAGATGGTGATATTAGAGTCATGCAAGTGGGTAGTTGTGGACTTTAGAAATACTTGCGTTGAAGTTTGTGATTCCTGTAGCATGCACGTATGGTGAACCGTTATGTGATGAAGTCGGAGCATGATTTATTTATTGATTGTCTTCCTTATGAGTGGAGGTCGGGGACGAGCGATGGTCTTTTCCTACCAATCTATCCCCCTAGGAGCATGCACTTAGTACTTTGTTTCGATGACTAATAGATTTTTGCAATAAGTATGTGAGTTCTTTATGACTAATGTTGAGTCCATGGATTATACGCACTCTCACCCTTCCACCATTGCTAGCCTCTCTAGTATTGCGCAACTTTCGCCGGTACCTTAAACCCACCATATACCTTCCTCAAAACAGCCACCATACCTACCTATTATGGCATCTCCATAGCCATTCCGAGATATATTGCCATGCAACTTCCATCATCATCATATACATGACTTGAGCATTCATTGTCATATTGCTTTGCATGATCGTAAGATAGCTAGCATGATATTTTCATGGCCTGTCCGTTTTTATGTCATTGCTACGCTAGATCATTGCACATCCGGGTACACCACCGGAGGCATTCATATAGAGTCATATCTTTGATCTAGTATCGAGTTGTAATATTGAGTTGTAAGTAAATAAAAGTGTGATGATCATCATTATTAGAGCATTGCCCCAGTGAGGAAAGGATGATGGAAGCTATGATTCCCTCACAAGTTGGGATGAGTCTCCGGACTTTGCAAAAAAATAAAAGAGGCCAACTAAGCCCAAATAAAAAAAGGCCAAAGAAGCCCACCAAAAAAACAAAACAACAAAAAAAAATGAGAGAAAAAGAGAGAAGGGGCAATGTTACTATCCTTTTACCACACTTGTGCTTCAAAGTAGCACCATGTTCTTCATATAGAGAGTCTCTTGAGTTATCACTTTCATATACTAGTGGTAATTCTCATTATAGAACTTGGCTTGTATATTCCGATGATGGGCTTCCTCAAATGCCCAAGGTCTTCATGAGCAAGCAAGTTGGATGCACACCCACTTAGTTTTCAGTCTGAGCTTTCATACACTTATAGCTCTTAGTGCATCCGTTGCATGGCAATCCCTACTCACTCACATTAATATCTATTGATGGGCATCTCCATAGCCCATTGATACGCCTAGTTGATGTGAGACTATCTTCTCCTTTTTGTCTTCTCCCCAACCACCATTCTATTCCACCTATAGTGCTATGTCCATGGCTCACGCTCATGTATTGCGTGAAAGTTGACAAGGTTTGAGAACATCAAAAGTATGAAACAATTGCTTGGCTTGTCATCGGGGTTGTGCATGATGTGAATATTTTGTGTGGTGAAGATGGAGCATAGCCAGACTATATGATTTTGTAGGGATAACTTTCTTTGGCCATGTTATTTTGAAAAGACATGATTGCTTTATTACTTGAAGTATTATTGTTTTTATGTCAAATGACAGACTATTGATTTGAATCACTCGTGTCTTAATATTCATGCCATGATTAGATTACATGATCAAGATTATGCTAGGTAGCATTCCACATCAAAAATTATCTTTTTTTATCATTTACCTACTCGAGGACGAGCAGGATTTAAGCTTGGGGATGCTGATACATCTCTGTTGTATCTATAATTTTTTATTGTTCCATGCCAATATTCTACAACTTTCATATACTTTTGGCAACTTTTTATACTATTTTTTGGGACTAACATATTGATCCAGTGCCCAGTGCGAGTTCCTGTTTGTTGCATGTTTTTTGTTTTGCAGAAAATCCATATCAACCAGAGTCCAAACGGGATAAAAACGGACGGATATAATTTTTGGAATATATATGATTTTTGGGAAGAAAAATCCACGCGAGACGGTGCCCGAGGGAGGCACGAGGCAGGGGGGGCGCCCCGCCCCCTCGGGCGCGCCCCTGACCCTCGTGGCCACCCCGTAAGGCAGTTGATGCTCTTCTTTCGCCGCAAGAAAGCTAATATCCGCATAGAGATTGTGTTAAAATTTCAGCCCAATCGGAGTTACGGATCTCCGGGAATATAAGAAACGGTGAAAGGGTAGAATCTGGGAACGCAGAAATAGAGAGAGACAAAGAGACAGATCCAATTTCAGAGGGGCTCTCGCCCCTCCCACGCGATGGATGCCAAGGACCAAAGGGGAAACCCTTCTCCAATCTAGGGAGGAGGTCAAGGAAGAAGAATAAGAAGGGCCCCCCTCTCCCCTTCTCTTCCGGTGGCGCCGGAACGCTGCCGTGGCGATCATCATTACCGCAATCTTCACCAACAACTTCACCGCCATCATCACCAACTCTTCCCCCCCTCCATGCAGCGGTGTAATCTCTCTCTTACCCGATGTAATCTCTATTAAAACATGGTGCTCAACGCTATATATTATTTCCCAATGATGTATGGCTATCCTATGATGTTTGAGTAGATCCGTTTTGTCCTATGGGCTATTTGATGATCAAGATTGCTTTGAGTTGCATGTTTTATTATTGGTGTTGTCCTATGGTGCTCTCCGTGTTGTGCAAGCATGAGGGATCCCCGATGTAGGGTGTTGCAATACGTTCATGATTCACTTATAGTGGGTTGCGTGAGTGACTGAAACACAAACCCGAGTAAGGGGGTTGTTGCGTATGGAATAAAGAGGACTTGATGCTTTAATGCTATGGTTGGGTTTTACCTTAATGATCTTTAGTAGTTGCGGATGCTTGCTAGAGTTCCAATCATAAGTGCATATGATCCAAGTAGAGAAAGTATGTTAGCTTATGCCTCTCCCTCGTATAAAATTACAATAATGATTACCGGTCTAGTTATCGATTGCCTAGGGACAAATAACTTTCTCGTAACAAAAAGCTCTCTACTAAAAATAATTTAGTTGTATCTTTATCTAAAAAGCCCCTAATTTTTATTTACATAATCTTTATTATCTTGCAAACCTATCCAAAAACACCTACAAAGTACTTCTAGTTTCATACATGTTCTAGGTAAAGCGAACGTCAAGCGTGCGTAGAGTTGTATCGGTGGTCGATAGAACCTGAGGGAATATTTGTTCTACCTTTAGCTCCTCGTTGGGTTCGACACTCTTACTTATCGAAAGAGGCTACAATTGACCCCCTATACTTGTGGGTTATCATGATCCACCTTTACCTTGAAGGCGTTCCAAAAATTCGAAGTTTTTAAATCTTGATGCAAAAATTGGTAAAAGTGGGATTGAAGAGATCAAAACTTTAAATATCAATGAACGCACTATTTTGGATTTCAAGGAATTTAATTATGATAATTTCTCTTTGATAGATTGTATTTCCTTGTTGCAATCCGTGCTAAATTCTCCACATGCTTATAGTCAAAATAAAGCCTTTACCTAACATATCATTGATGCTTTGATGCAATCTTATGAAGAAAAACTTGAGTTGGAGGTTTCTATCCCTAGAAAACTTTATGATGAGTGGGAACCTACTATTAAAATTAAAATTAAAGATCATGAATGCTATGCTTTGTGTGATTTTGGTGCTAGTGTTTCCACGATTCCAAAGACTTTGTGTGATTTGCTAGGTTTCTATGATTTTGATGATTGCTCTTTAAACTTGCACCTTGCGGATTCCACCATGAAGAAACATATGGGAAGAACTAATGGTGTTCTTATTATTGCAAATAGGAATTATGTGCCAGTAGATTTTATTGTTCTTGATATATATTGCAATCGTTCATGTCCTATTATTCCTGGTAGACCTTTCCTTAGAACGATTGGTGCAATTATTGATATCAAGGAAGTGAATATTAGATTCCAATTTCCGTTCAGGAAAGGCATGGAACACTTCCCTAGAAAGAAAATTAAATTACCATATGAATCTATTATGAGAGCCACTTATGGATTGCCTGCCAAAGATGGCAATACATAGATCTATCTTCGCTTTTATGCCTAGCTTGGGGTGTTAAACGATAGCGTTTGTTGGGAGGCAACCCAATGTTATTTTTATTTCTTGCTTTTTGCTCCTGTTTAGTAATAAATAATTTATTTAGCCTCTGTTTTGGTTCTATTTTTGTGTTTAATTAGTGTTTGTGCCAAGTAGAACCGTTGGGAAGACTTGGGGAAAGTCTTTTTGATCTTGCTGTAAAAAACAGAAACTTTAGCGCTCACGAGAATTGCTGCCATTTTTATTTGGATAGTTCTATTTAGTTAATTCTTTTTGCAGATGATTAATAGATAAATTCCTCACGTCCGTAAATTTATTTTAGAATTTTTGGGGTTCCAGAAGCTTGTGTTGTTTGCTTATTTTGATGAATCTGTGGCTAGTAAAAGAGTTTATAAACCATAAAGAAGTTGGAATACAGTAGGTTTAACACCAATATAAATAAATAATGAGTTCATTACGGTACCTTGAAGTGGTGTTTTGTTTTCTTTCGCTAACGGAGCTCACAAGATTTTCTGTTAAGTTTTGTGTTGTGAAGTTTTCAAGTTTTGGGTAAAAGATTTGATGGATTATGGAACAAGGAGTGGCAAGAGACTAAGCTTGGGGATGCCCATGGCACCCCAAGATAATCTACGGACACCTAAAAGCCAAAGCTTGGGGATGCCCTGGAAGGCATCCCCTCTTTCATCTACTTCCATCGGTAACTTTCACTACAAAAAAAGACACATCTGTGACATTTTGGGCCGAACGAAATTTTTTTCTATCATACATATGACACTTCTATGACGATAATTGTGACAAAACCCGGTATTATCATAGATGTGGTGGGCTCCTACTTCTATGACAAAAAATCATGACAGAAAATGGGCTTTTCGTCCTGGGCGGGCCGGAGACGCAGCTGCATGACATTCTTTGGGCCGTCCATGACAGAAAAAACCATGGTAGAAGCGAGGGGGAGGAAAATTTCGGGGAGTTCCCAGTTACGGTGGGAGGTCGGGGGCCAAGCGATGCGCATTTCTCTCGTACACGTACGCGCGTGTGTGCGAGGCGTTGGCTCTAACTGAACCCAAGCGAGGCGTTGGGCTCTAACTGAACCCTAGCGATTGCATTGCAGGCTACGCGTTACTGAACCCGAGCGATCGATCGATGGCTGTTAACTGAACCCGATCGAGCGATTCCTTCGCTACTGCTGCTAACTGAAGCCGATCGATGGGATGAACAGTGAGCATTGCGGGGGGGGGGGGGGGTTGGATGAACAGTGAGCGGTGGCGTTGCCTCTGGATGAACAGGACCCTGTGGTGTGGTGGAGGGGTGGATGAACAGTAGATGGTCGGGGGTGCCCGTGGAGGGGTGGATGAACAGGACCCCGTGGTGTGGAGGGCTGGATGAACAGTAGACGGTGGAGGGGTGGTTGAACAGGACCCCGTGGTGTGGAGGGCTGGATGAATAGTAGACGGTGGAGGGGTGCCCGTGGAGGGGTGGTTGAATAGGACCCCGTGGTGTGGAGGGCTGGATGAACAGTAGATGGTGGATGGGTGGTTGAACAGTAGCCGGTGGAGTAGCGCGCGGTGGAGGCTGGATGAACAGGAGCCCGTGGAGGCTGGATGAACAGGAGCCCGTGGAGGCTGGAGGAGGTCGACGGTGGAGATGAACAGTATCCCGTGGAGTCCCATTTTGCGGTACGCCACACCCCTCCCGATGAACAGGACCCCCCGTTTCCACCGTAGCAAAACACAAGTCCGTTTCCTCCGTTTTGCGGTACACCACACCTCTCCCGATCAACAGGACCCCCGTTTCGACCATAGGAGGTCCGTTTCCTCCGTTTTGTGGTACGCCAGACCCCTCCCGATGAACAGGATCCTGTTTCGAACATGGCCGGTCGAACACAAGGCCGTTTCCTCTGTTCTGCGGTACGCCAGGCCTTGTTTCCATCGCCTGTTCCGTCCAAGCCCTCCCGATGAACACGACGCATTCCGTTGCCTCCCCATGAACACGAAGCATTCCGTTGCCTCCCCATGAACACGAAGACGACGATGTTTCTCCATTTCGACCCATCCATGTACACGAGCCGTCGCCGTACGTATGCGCGAGTAGGCGTTCGAGACCCCGCCCGTATGTACACATATGTGGCCGTATTTTCTTTCTTGCACCCTGGCCACTGTACGCACGTGTAAATGCTACGTGCGCGCCTCTACTACGACACGTGCGCGCCTCTACTACGACACGTGCGCGCCTCTACATCGACCAGTATGTACGTACACGTTCGCGACCAGAATGTCAACACTACGTATGCTTCGACCAGGTGGGTCCCGACTGTCAGGCACTTCCTTGCCTGCGAACATGTAGCTGGTCGGTCCCAGCAGTCAGGGGGCGAATCGTTTTGTTTTTTGCCCGGACGCACTTCCTTTCATGCGAAGATGTAGCTGGTGGGTCCCAGCAGTCAGGGCGAATCCTTTTTTTCGCAAAATACGGTGGCCCGTCCGGTGGGTCCCGCTTTCAGGTGTAGGAATAATTATTTTGCACGTAATAAGGAGGCACTTCCTTGCTGCGGCCGTGGACCCAGTTGTCAGCCTCTCCATGTACAGTCCACGTCCGATGGAAGCCATTCCTTGACCATGTTGACCACGCCGCGCCGAGAGCACCAGGGCGGTGGACGACGGCGAGGCCTAGGAAGGGGACGACATGGAGCCGGGGAAGACGTGGCAGTGGATGCCCACGCGTAGAGGAGTACGAGGTTTCACTGGTTTGCTGCGGTGTGAGGCTGCCGTCGCCGCAGAATAACAGGGGGTGTGGTTGAGTAGAGGGATGGCCTGGCCAGCGGTGGGAGTAGTAGGGTGTGGTGAGGCCTCCGCCGCATCGCAGCCGGCCACGAGAGGCAGGAGCATGAGGCACGACCGGTGCTGGTTTGGGCGGCTGGAGCAAGAAGACCAGAGGTTGAAGAAGCACTATGACCGTTGGATGGACATCGTACGATCACTGGAGCTAGAAATCGTGCATATTGACTAAGTTGACAAAGCCCTCCGTCCCTGTCAACTTAGTAGGCCACAAGTCAGCCTCCCACAAGGTGGGTCCAGCTAGCAAGGGGGTATTTTTTCATTTTTTTTAGCGTAATAAGGAGGCACTTCCTTGCGTGCGAAGATATAGCTGGTGGGTCCGAGCTGTCAGTGGCGGTAACGTTTTTTTCGCGAAATACAGAGGCCCTTTTGGTGGGTCCCTGATGTCAGGTGGAGGAATCATTATTTTGCGCGTAATAAGGAGGCATTTCCTTGCATGCGGCCGTGGACCCAGCTGTCGGCCTCTCCCCGTACAGTCCACTTCAGATGCATGTCGGTCGTTGACCACATTGACCAGGCCGCGCCGAGAGCACCAGGGCGGTGGACGACGGCGAGGCCTAGGAAGGGAATGACACGGAGGCAGGGAAGACTCGGCAGTTGTTTCCCACGCGGAGGGGAGTATGACTGTACGAGGGTTTACTGGTTCGTCTGCCGTCGCCGGAGAATAACAACAGGTGTGGGTGAGTAGAGGGATGGCTAGGACAGCGATGGGAGTACGGTGGGGCGACGAGGCCTGCGTGGCAGCAGAGCCGGCCGCGGGGAGGAGGGCGCAGGCAGTCCCGCCGGCGCCTGTTTGAGCGGCTGGAGCAGGAAGAGCAGAGATTGAAGAAGCACGACGGCTGTTGGATGGCCATCCAACAGTCAGTGCTTGTGCGTCAACCTTTTTTTAGGAAAGCCTCAAATCTGTGGAAAACAGCATACAACCCATCTGCCATTATTTCTAATAATTTACAGCCCATTTGCTAATTCTTAAGGTTTTTTCGGAGCCCATATTCTTTTTGTTAGCATTACATCCCATATTGTGGCAACGGTAAAATATTATACGAAATTTTGCATATTTCGGTACGGTCCGAGCTGTTTTTAATCCCAAAATTTCGAATCACATTCAAACTGATTTTAAAAATAAATGTATATCAATATAAAATCCAACAAATTCTCCACGCATAAAAATTAATGTAATTTAAAATCTTGAAATGAAAAAAAAGATATTTGAAACTAATTGCCGGTTTGATGTGTTTTAAAAATGTACAACCCATTGCTCATTACTGATGGGCCATTTTCTCGGCCAGCCGAATGAAAGCTCTTCTCGTCTTGAAAGATTTGCAGCCCAACAGGCCTGACAAAGCGACTTACTTGGCAAATCACAAAAAAACTGGGCTGTGGCCATGGACCCAGCTGTCAGCCTCTCCACGTACAGTACTCTTCCGATGGAAGTCGTTCCTTGACCACGTTGACCACGCCGCGCGGAGAGCACCACGGCGGTGGACGACGGCGAGGCCTAGGAAGGGGACGACGCGGCAGTGGAAGCCCGCGCGGAGAGGACTACGAGGGTTCACTGGTTCGGCTGCGGTGTGAGGCTGCCGTCGCCGCAGGGCCTGGCCAGCGGTGGGAATAGTAGGGGGCGGTGAGGCCTCTGCGGCAGCACAGCCGGCCACGGGAGGCAGGAGCATGCGGCACGACCGGCGCTGCTTTGGGCGGCTGGAGCAAGAAGACCAGAGGTTGAAGAAGCACTACGGCCGTTGGATGGACATCGTACGGTCACTGGAGCTAGAATCGTTCATATTGACTAAGTTGACAAAGCCCTTCGTCCCCGTCAACTTAGTAGGCCCACAAGTCAGTCTCCCAGCAAGGTGGGTCCCAGCTAGCCGGGGGAGTATTCATTTTTTGTGCGTAATAAGGAGGCACTTCCGGTGGGTCCGAGCTGACAGCGGGGGGAACGTTTTTTTCGCGAAATACGGTGGCCCGTCCGGTGGGTCCCAGCAGTCAGGGGGAAACGATTTTTTTCGCAAAATACTGGTGGCCCGTCCGGTGGGTCCCCGCTGTCAGGTGGAGGAATAATTATTTTCCGCGTAATAAGGAGGCACTTCCTTGCGGCTGCCGTGGACCCAGCTGTCAGCCTCTCCACGTACAGTACTCTTCCGATGGAAGTCGGTCGTTGACCACGTTGACCACGCCGCGCCGAGAGCACCAGGGCGGTGGACGACGGCGAGGACTAGGAAGGGGACGACTCGGAGCCGGGGAAGACGCAGCAGTGGATGCCCACGCGAAGAGGAGTACGAGGGTTCACTGGTTCGGCTGCGGTGTGAGGCTGCTGTCGCCGCAGAATAACAGGGGGTGTGGGTGAGTAGAGGGATGGCCTGGCCAGCGGTGGGAGTAGTAGGGGGCGGTGAGGCCTCCGCGGCATCACAGCCGGCCACGGGAGGCAGGAGCACGCGGCACGACCGGCGCTGGTTTGGGCGGCTGGAGCAAGAAGACCAGAGGTTGAAGAAGCACTACGGCCGTTGGATGAATATCGTACGGTAACAGGAGCTAGAATCGTTCATATTGACTAAGTTGACAAAGCCCTCCGTCCCCGTCAACTTGGTAGGCCCACAAGTCAGCCTCCCACTATGCTGGGTTCCAGCTGGCAGGGGGAATATTCATTTTTTGTGCGTAATAAGGAGGCACTTCCTTGCGTGCGAAGATAGCTGGTGGGTCCGACATGTCAGTGGGGGGCACTTTATTTCGCGAAATACAGAGGCCCTTCCGGTGGGTCCCAGATGTCAGGTGGAGGAATCATTATTTTGCGCGTAATAAGGAGGCATTTCCTTGTGTGCGGCCGTGGACCCAGCTGTCAGCCTCTCCACGCACAGTCTACTTCCGATGGTGTCGTTCGTTGACCACGTTGACCACGCCGCGCCGAGCGCATCCAAGGTGGTGGACGACGGCGAGGCCCCGGACAGCAACGAGCCGGAGATGGGAAGACGCGGGAGTAGAGTCGCAGACAGAGAGGTGTACGAGGGTTAACTGGTTCTAGTGCGGTGTGGTTCGGCAGTCGGTGGAGAAGAACAGGAGGTGTGGAGGGGTGGAGGGATGGCCTGGCCAACGGTGGAGTAGCGCTTCATAGCGAAGCGTGCTAAGCAGAGCTGCTAGCAGCAGGAGGCGGGAGGTGGTCCCGGCGGCGCTGGAGGAAGAAGACGAGAGATTGAAGATGGATGCCGGTCGTTGGATGTAAATCCAACGGCTAACATGTCAGAATCATTTGTTGACTAAATTGACAACGACTTGCATTGGCTTCGACCTATTGGCCCACATTTCAGCCTCCAAAAATGTGGCACGTATTCAACCCATTTTTTCAGAATTTACAGTCTTTTTTTGCGCGGTAGAATTTACAGTCAATTTGATCTTTTTTTGAATTACAGCCATTAGCTGGGCTGGGTGAACAAATAATGTAGCGTCCATGCGGCCCGTTTATTTTATTTCCTAAAAAATTACAGCCCATTTGCACTTTCTCGAAATACACGATTTTGCTGGGCTGATTCTAATTATAATGTTGGGTTGGGCCAGCAATGTTATCAAAAAATAAAAAGGGGCTGAGCATTTTGTTATAAATATATTTAAATAATAAGTGATATTATTACATTCGTCCTTAAATTTACAGTCTTACCAAGCTTTATATAATAACATATAAAATATTTTTTTTAGAAAAACAGGGAGCATCTCCCCGGTTCCATTGCTGAGAACGAAACCACAACATATTCTGATACAGCAGCTCAAAGAGCAGTTCGAAAGCAAAGGTAGAAAAGCTACAAACTAGGGGGTGGATGAACAAGTTCTCTGAATAACACAAATCACCCGAGCGGTGCCAAAGGCAGAGCGGATAGAGCACTCAAATGACACAAGGAGGGTCCAGCGAAGCCTTCATGGTCTTCAGCCGAGGGGCCGTGTCAGCCTGCGGCGACCAGTAAGCAAGCGGAGACACCGGGCTGGAAGGCGTAGCATGGTGGATGTCCCTCTTTTTCGGCGCCAGGTGCCCATCATCTTCATCAGAGATCTTGAGACGAGCCCACGGGTCCAGCCCCAGAGCAGGTCGAGCCTTGTTCAGCCACAAGTGATCGCCAACGGTTTCTGGAGGGATCTTGTTAGGGTTTCCACGAAGCTCATCAACTTGTCCTTGTCCGATCCGGAGGAGAGAATCGCCCAGTTCCTCACCATGTTCCTGATCAACCTCAAGACCTGCGGAATGGAAATCCAGGAGGTGTTACTGAAAATCATAGCATTTCTATATTTCCAGAGGCACCAAAGGACAGCTGAGCTAACAGTGTTTAAAACTGAGCACTTTTTGGTAGCAATCCAGAATCTGGCGACAGATTCGAAGGATGAGCCAATCTGACTAGAGAAATATTCCTCAATGTGGGCCCAGAGATGTTTAGCAACTATACATTCAAAAAATAGGTGAGAACAAGACTCTTGTTCCAAGCAGTAAACACAATCAAGGGGTTTGATGATGTGTCTCTTCCTAAGGTTATCCCTAGTCATCAATTTGTTTTTGGAGAGAAGCCAGAGAAATACATGAATTTTAGGGGGAACTCTCAATTTCCAGACAGCAGGGATAAACACGGGTTGAACCCCTCTAAAGTTGATAACATGATAGAGGGAGCTGGAGGAATACTTCCCCTTATTGTCCAGCTGCCAAATCAGGGCATTCGGCTCGGCAGTAAAGGTAATGCTTTTGGCAATTTCCTCCAACTGGAACCATTGTTCCATGAGACTATCACTAAAGTTCCTTCTAAAAGAGAGTTTTAGGCATTGACCGTCCCAAACTTCATTGACACTTTTGTTAAGCTCATTGCGGACAGAGTAAATAGGCCAAAATTGGACTGCTAGGGGGGATGTGCCAAACCAAGTATCTTCCCAGAACCTGGTTCTGCTCCCATCCCCTATGTTCCATCTGTAGCCAAATTTCACAGCATGCATAATAGATTTTAATCCTTTCCAGAATCTAGAGGTCTTAGGGTTGGAGGAAGGGACAAAAATATTAGGTTTATTTCCTAGGTATTTATGGGCAATAAGAAGCTTCCAGGGTTTCAGGTCTTCCTCATAGAATCTTTTAATCCAAGACCCTAGAAGACAGATGTTAATTTCTTGGAGGTTAGGTATGCCTAGGCCTCCAAAATCTTTTTTCATAGAGACTAGGGCCCAATTAGCAAGGTGTAGCTTCCTATTTCCCTCAAAATCATTCCACAAGCAATGAGACATCTGAGAATTGATGAGGTTCACTGCCCATTTAGGGAACTTGAAGAAGGAGAGGAGATACACTGGAATGCTAGCCAAACAAGCTTGTATGAGGATCAATCTACCTCTGTAAGAGAGAAGTTTGCCCCTCCACCCAGCAATCCTTTTAATGATTTTATCCAGAAGGGGTTGGATATCCTCTCTCCTCAGTTTATCATAGTGGAGAGGGATACCTAGGTACTTAATGGGGAAGTTACCTTTATTACAGACTAGAATAGAGAGGAAGTCAGCTAACTCCTGATCATCCATGTTGATAGGGATGAGTTCACTTTTAGAGTAGTTGATTCTCATGCCTGAGACTTGTTCAAACCAGGTTAGAACAGTTTTCAGATTGCTAGCATGTGTGGAGTCATTGTCTAAGAAAAGGATGGTATCATCTGCATATTGAAGGCAGATGATGCCACCAGGGCAGACCTCAGGACAGAGCCCTGCAATCAGACTATGATCAGCAGCTTTGCTCAGCATTTTAGTAAGAACGTCCACTACTAAATTAAACAAAAGCGGGGAGATGGGGTCACCTTGCCTAAGGCCTTTACCAGCAAGGAAAAAATCACTTTCACAGTTATTTAACTTGACCCCAACAGACCCCCCATGAGTAAGTTGCTGGATCCAACTCTCCTCTATGAAAGGCTTGGAAAAGATCTAAGAGATCATTTTTCACCAAGTCCCAAAAATGCTGGTAAAACAAGAAGGGAATCCCATCAGGACCAGGAGCCCCATCAGGATAAGAGCTAAAAATGGCTTCCTTCACCTCTGTCTCTGAAAAAGGGGCTTCTAGCAGCTCATTTTCAGCAGGAGAGACTTTTTCAGAAGCAGAGAAAAAATTGTTTTGTAGAGAGAACCCAGAAGGGTTTTCTTTCTTAAACAGGTCTTTGTAGAAGTCACTAGCCACTTTCAGCATCTCATCTACCTCAGTAACAGGGCCATTAGGGCCATCAAGGGAGTGAATGAGGGTTTTCCTCCTCCTCTGGTTAGCTACTGCATGGAAGTAAGCAGTATTTCTATCACCCTCCTTAATGTTCCTATCTCTAGACCTTTGTTTGGCTTTGATTTCTTCTTGAAGCCAAATTTTCTTGAGCTCTCCATGGACAAAGTTTAATCTATTAGTCTCAGCCTCAGAGAGGTCAGTGGTTTCTGCCTTAATATCTAGAGAATCAAACTCAAGGAGGAGAAGCCTTTTGTATCTTCTAAGATTAGCTTCCTCATTGGAGTTCCACCCTTTGGTAGTTCTTCTAAATCTCCTGATTTTGATCTGCCAATTTTCTAGGGGGCAGCTGCTCCCAGTAGGCTCATTCCAGATTTTCCTGACTAGCTCAGTAAAATCTTCTCTAAGCAACCACCACTTTTCAAATTTAAAACTATTGCTCTTTGGAGTTTGGTTAAGACCAGAGTCCCAGAGCAAAGGAGTGTGGTCACTACCACATCTGGGCAGAGCTCTACAACTAGAAAGGGGAAAAACTATCTAATTCTGTGTCACAGAAAATTCTGTCAATGGTGGACATAATCCTGGAGCAGCACTTCCAACATATCTAGCAGAACTGTGGGTTTTCCTTCTGACAGGGCAATTCTCAACTTTATGGGTAACCATTTTGCAGATAAAACAACTCTTGGGCTTGACACATTTATCCAAATGATGCCCTGGTTCCCCACAGTTGTAGCAGATCACCTCAGAGTATGCCATAAGGCCCGAAGCAGGGGCAGGAGCAGTTTTCTGGATGTCCTATCTCTTCTTTTGCTGATTCTTGCCTTGAGATTTCCCACTGATCTGAGAGTCAGAACCACCAGCAGATTGATCTTGGGCAATTACAGGAGCCTGCCCAGATTGTGCCCCCATTTGGGGCGGAGGTGGGCCGTACCACTGCCCAACCGGCGCTCCCCCCATTGTGATAGGGGAAATTCATCGGAGTTCCTGGTTCCTTCTCATCCTCCAGCCAGATGTTGTCTCTCAGGAAGCAGAAATAACCACCAGACAGCTCAATTGAAGCAGATTGCAAGCCTAATTTCAATCTTCTGCAGGTTTGGGGGAGAGGTAAGGTAGGGGATCCACCTGCTCCGGCTCCGGTGGCGTGCTGGTGGGCAGGAGTCCAGTCAAGCATTCCCATCTCGCAGCACGGCGTGGATCTCCTGAATTCACTTCTCCTTTCGCCCATCGAACGAACGCAATCGGCGGCTCACTGGGGTGGGGCATCCTGTGCTTCTCCGAGAAATCTCCTTCGAAGTAGATCCGCAGGGCTAGATTCAGCAGCTCCCAATCCACATGATCCTTGCACATCCGAGCATACCTGCGCGAGTGAGAGAACGGATTCGGTCCCTCCTTGGCTTCCTCCCTCGCAGCTTCCTCCTCTGCTTCCCTCCATTCGCGCGTGCACTGGGTCCAGGAGAGAGCGTCGTCGCGGATCCGCATCGCCCGCTCCCTCCATCTCCTCCCTCGAGTCTCCCGCAGCACCGCCGGCGCGACGGAGTCGAGCGGCTGGAGCATCCGCGGGAAGGCTTTGTAGACATGTGGGAGATGCATCTTGTACATCTGCCTGTCTTCCAGCCATTCCCCCGTGGATATGGCCGGCGACTCCATGGGGCGCGCGAGCGGACTTGCTGAGGGGGGCAGGCGCGCCCGGAGTCAGGAGGCGGGGGTGGCGGCGAGATCTATGGCGGCGGCGAGGGTGGAGGTAGTGGCGGGGGCGGCGGCGAGGGTGGAGGTGGTGGCGGGGGCGAAGGGGATCGCGAGAGCGGTCATCTATTTGCCAATTATGTGAACTAAACAGTCAACATATAAAATAATTTAAATATATACAATATAGTTAGAAGGGAAACATAAGTTGGACCTGGCGTTCCTATTCTTATATAAAAATAGAACAGACCTCTGCGTTTTCTTCAAAAAAATACATAAATTGGGCTGCCAAAAATAAAACCTCGGATGGGAGGTCCATAGGCCGGTCGATACATGACGGCCCTAAGAAAATACAAACAGGCCTATGGACCTCCCATCCGAGGACGTGGGCTGCGCATGTTAAAAATGAAAGCCTAGACGGGGCAGCCCAAAACCACGTCCAACACTTGCCAAAACTTCGTCCCTCGTTTTCTCTGTGTTTCGCACACTCGACATTGTGTGGGCATTTTGACTGTGCATCATATGAAGATGTGCTATGCATGAATGTTGATCAGCATGATGTTAACTGGCTGGTAGTTCCATTTTCGACCATGAATAAAACTTCCAACATGATGTTAACCCTGTTTGAAAAGGCCGTGTTAATATAAATGCTCTGCCTCTGAAAGTTGCAGTTTCTTATCTGAAACTGAACTTGCAGTTTCTTATCTGAAACTGAAACTTGCAGTTTCTTCTCTGAGAATCACATTGTCTGCACTTTTATACTCCTATGAAACTACATTTTTTAAGTGCTAAAAATAGATATCTAGAATTCATAAAATACTTCATATGCTCAATACTGCAAATCTGAAATTCAAAAGACATTCATATCTGAAAGTACTCTCAAAATACACAACACAAAACACAATTCACAACCTGCAAATACTGACAACCCTAAGCTCCTCCTGACAATTCACAACCTGCCCGACTATTGGGCTGGGGGGCAGCCCCCTCCTATTCCTCGGCGGCAGACAGCCGCCCCGTGAGACGATGTGAACGGCGAGGGAGACGATGGCGGGGAAGCGTCGTCGGGCCAACTGCTTTTCTCCTCTTGCAGTTGGGTTCGGTCGACGAAGACTCCACCGGCTCGCTCTGGCAGGACACCCTCACAAACGGCACCCTGTAGATGCTCGATCCTTCAATCTCTGGTGGATGCTCCATCTGGGATCGATACTCCCACCACCGCTCCCTCACGATCGGATTCGGTGAATCTGTTTGCTCCATGGCCCAGAGGAGCAGCTCTATGTACTCCGGCGCGACTCCCTCCGGGAGTATCGCCGCCTTTTCGCTCTGTTGCAGATATTTGGCCATGGATGTCGCCGTCGCCGCTAGTTGGTCCTTGTTGTCAAACCAAGACTGTATCTCCAACATCCTAGCTAGCTTCACAGGGTCGCCGTCTGCGATCCTCACGTATCGGTTGTACTCCTCCATCGATCTACTTCTCCACAGCACCTTCACTCGCCGGCGGTGGTTTTTGAATGGAAGAGGAGAGGAGCAGCGCTGGTTTTGGATTAGAACGGGAGAGGAGCGACGCTGGTTTTGGACTGGAACAGGAGAGGAGGGGCGGTGGTTTTGAAATGGAAGAGGAGAGGAGCGGCGCTGCATTTAGATTGGAACAGGAGAGGAGCGGCGGTGGTTTAAGAGGAGAAGAGCGGAAGAGCGGCGCTGGTCTTGGAAGTATTTTTTTGTTGTTTCGCGTATTTTGGGTCAAAGTTTGACCACGTACTGTATTTGACAAGCAAAATGTGAATGCATGTCACCAAATTGATTTTGATTTTGATCCAGTCAGAGCGCGCCGGCCCTCTCGTCCAATCCTAAATCGCTGCCGCACGCTCCTCTCCCTCTTCTCCATTGCAAAACCACCTCCTCTCCTCTCCATCATCTCCATTCCAAAACCACCGTCTCGCCTCTCCCTCTTCTCTATTGCAAGACCACCGTCTCTCCTCCGTTTTCTAGACGCTTTGCTCCATGGCGCGGGCGCAATCCATGGATACAAAATTAGTATACTGTATACTATTTAAAAGTCGAGGGCGGGGCTTTTCCTGCGCGGTAGGCGGCGGGGCAGTTCCGCCTAGTCGGTTCGACAGAGACGCGAGAAGACGAGGGAGTAGGCTGCTGCAAACGTAGGGCTGTGTGATTTGACAGCGAGTTACTGCTGGACAGGTGGGGCCCCGTGATTTGACTTGCCATTATCATTTTAACTGCGGCGCTACGACCGGCGTGAGTCTCCCAGATTCCTGACCACCTCCATACAGGTGCCTCTCCCAATGCTCCACCATGTAGTAGAGGCTGGCTCTTGCATGAGAGCCCACTTCTCCACTTTTTCCTTGCCTCTCTTTCCTCCACATATGCAAAAATGCCATGTAAAGCGCACTATTGTACTTACTTTTACTTGCTCCTACAGGTGCTTAAGCTTGCCACATAAGCATAAAGTCTGATGTGGCAAGTTAATCAAGAAGAGAGAGACTAGTTTGGTGACCCAAGGAAGAAACGGTGCTAAGCGCGTGTACCTAGGTGAAAAGACAATTTTGAGTCTATAGCTAATTAAATGAAGCAAACTTAGCAACACCATTTCATTGGAAGAGGTCACTCCTTGGCAAATGCAATAAATACACGCGCTTAGCACCGTTTCTTCCTTGAGTACGAAGAAAGAGATAGAGAGGAGTAAAAAAATACACTTATAGCCAACCTTGTTGTAGTATGAGTGACTAAGTGATGACTATGTATGACATGCCAACATCAGATAGCCTAACGCACCGTGTTAAATCTCCAAGGGCGCGACCGCGCGAGCGACGCGACGGTCGTGGTAGGCGCGACCATGATACGGGCTGCTGGCAGCCCTTGGATCTGAGATCAAACGGTCGCATGCTAAGTTGCTGAAAATTTGCAGAATAACCCTCCAGGATAGGATATTCACCCATAGGTCTAGAATCACGCCATGCAACCGTTCGATCTCAGATCCAAGGGCTCTCGGAAGCCCGTATCATGGGAGAATGGAAAGCCACTACCCTGCCGTTCGCACGCTGGCAGTTCGCTCCTACTCGTCCCCGCACGTCCTTCAATACTACGGCGGTTCGCTCCTAGTCGTCCCGTCCATTCACATTACGGCAGTTCCACTAATCCTAACCCTCCTCCCAAATCCATGGCGTCCCAAATCTCCACGATCGGCGGTGAGTACAAGGTTAGAACCATCACCGGCGATGAGTTCGACGTCATCTACACCCGTTCTTCCGCGACGGTGAAAGGATGCCTTTCTCGCTTCAGACGCATGTTCGAAGACTCAGATGATGAGTGGGTCGCTGGGCTAGATGTTGAGTACACCACAGTCCTGGGACGAGAGAAGGATCTAAAGGACGAAGAGAGGAAGAAGCCCGCCGTGATCCAGGTTTGCGTGCATGACTTATGCTTGGTCTACCACATATGCCATGCCGACGTTGAGTGCCAGGATTTTAAGGACTTCCTCGAGAGCAACCTAGTCAAATTCGTTACTGTAGACTTTGGTAACGACAAAGAAGTCCTGCATCGGATAGGCCTCGTTGTAGGCAACACCTTCGACCTCCAGAAGAATCGGCTGGTGTCCTCTCGTCAGCCTTCAATGCTGACCCTGGCAGGAGCCATGGTTCATCCTTCGTACGGTAAACTGGAGAAACCTCCATACACGTTTCATCGTCATGCATGGCAGCGGAATGTACTAGATATAGACCACATCCACTACGCTGCAATGGATGGCTACCTTTGCTTCAATATCTACAAGGGTTGGATGAAGAGCAACAGCCAAGTGTGCGGTTCAAGCAAAGAAGTATCGGCCAAGAGGAAGAGGGACAAGGACGAAGTCGAGGACGTGGACGAGGACTCCGAGTAAGGTGGCAGTGTCGTTGCTCATGGTGGTTCTAATGCAGTGTCTACCGGAATAGTTGCAAAGTTTAATTTCAGGTGTGCTTAATTTAATTTGAGGGGTGTGTTGTGCTGAGCCCCCAGCAGAACTATGTTATGTTTCTTCTCGTTACTTTAACTCTTCAGTACGTACATACTAGTATTTCTTACATTTCATCTTTTAGTTGGTATAGTACTACCACTCGTTTCTTCACATTATATACGTACAATATATATGGCCAACATCATATAGCCAGCAGTTTAGTTGTCAAAGAATTTCAGGGTGCTTAGTTTTGTCAAAGAATTCCAGGATGCTTAGAGGGTGCTTGGATCCAAGGGACTTATTTTAGTCTGACTAAAAATAGTCTCTTTAAGAGGCTAAAGTTCCAAGCACCCCTGACTAAAGAGGGGCTAAAACTAGTCTTGAGACTAAAAATTTTTAGTCAGGGGTACCCCTACTAAAATGTGGATTAGTCCTCTCTCTACTCATTTAACTCCTCTCCTTTAACACAGGCGAGTTCTGGATTGGAGGGTTTGGAGGATAATAAATGCTCATTAACTTGATTTTAGCCTTTTTAGTATTTGGATCCAAGCATGGGTGAGGCTAGCATGTTTTAGTCCCACTACTTTTAGTCATGGGACTAAAACGTATCCAAGCACCCTCTTAGTTTTATTTGAGGGGTGGGTTGTGCTGGACACCATTATTGTGACTAGCCTTTTTAATAGTACTATATGCATAATTTGGCGACGAGCGCTCTCTATATGTACCACCTTTTTTTAATTTCAAGTTTTGCTCCATGGCGCAATCCATCGATACTACTGCTGTACAAAAGTATACATTTTTTAAAAGGCTAGAGGGCGGGGCAGTCTAGCTTGGTCGGTTTCACGAGAGGCGAGGGCCTTTGTGATTTGACGGCTCATTACTGCTGGAAGGCGGGGCCTTGTGATTTGACTGCTCGTATAAATGCGCGGACGACCTGATCGAGGAGGAGCAAAGAACCGTGCGGTATACTCAAGTTTTCCACTGGAGTAGTACTGCGACGGAGGAGAACGAAACACGACAGCCCAGTGCCATATGGCGATAAAAATGATCTAATTTGCTAGTCATCTCATTGTTAGCATTGTTCTATCCATTCCCTCAAAAAAACATTGTTCTATTCATGCCTCGCAGAGAACGTGACACGTGCGGCGAAACACCCGAAGCAAAAGATGAAACACAGGAGCAAAAGAAGAAGGAAGATTATCACCCCAAATGATCTAATTCGCCGCGGAGTCGTAACTGCTTCTTCATCGCCTCCACGACCTCCATCTCCTTGCGCGTCTCCTCCACCATCTTCATCATTGTGTCCATGACGCGCATTTCTCGACGCGAGGCTTCATCATCTGTTCCATGGCCATATTACGTACCTTGACAGCAGCCGGGTGCTCGATGCGGAGCTTTGTCAACTCTTCCTTCTGTTCCATGGCGAGGGCCTGCAGCATCTTCATCGAGGAACTACTATTCTCATGCAGCTTCTTCCAGCCGGCGTTCTTCTCCTTCAACAGGTCGATCTCGTGGCAGAGCTTCGCATTGTCCTCCCGAAGTCGCAGGATTTCGCCGGTCGCCTTCTTCTCCGAGGCAATGCTCTTCTTCAGCAGCATCACCAAGCCGGCGGTCAACTCCCCCTGCTGATTGAGCTCAGCGGGCATGTCGTCGAGGCTCTCCTTCAGCAACTCCATCAAGCCTTGGATGAACTCCTTCTGCTTATTGAGCTGATCGGGCATGCCGTCGAGGGATAACGACTCCAGCTCCGCCGGCTCGGCATGTTCGCCTCCGCGGCTAGGGCGCTCCTGGGAGCCATCGCCTGCCCGTGAGAGATCTTTCGAGGTCTCTGCGTGGCGGCGAGCCCTCTCTTTTTTTCCGCAGCCTTGGTTGCCGCTCCCTTGTTACGAGTAGTTCTCGACCTAGAGCTCTGCTCACCGGCCATGGCAACGACGGACGAAGAAGAAGCACTTATGAGGAGGAAAGGTAGAGTGATTTTCGGTTAGGTAGTTCCCCTTTTTATAACCTAAGTACTAGCACTAGTACTAATACCTGCATAGTGGGAACACGTTCAGGTTTGGTACGTACTACTAGTAGGTGTGAGCAGGCTTTCGAATGTGATGGGAACAAGGTAAAGATTAATTGATGGTTTTGGTTTCGAGGCCCGAAACGGCTCCCGATGAGTTTAGCGGAACATAAATTTCAAGTACTACTACACTGCTCAAATGCGTAAATATTATGTTACTGTCAAAAATTGGCACAAAATACGAAGGAGACCAATGGAAGTACTACTAGCAACCCACGATTTAACTACTCGCATGCGCGCAGTGGAGTAATAATGTCTTTCTTCCGCCCTCACGTCCACTCAATTTGCATGCGCTGTATTAATTGACCATCAATGAAGTGAACGACTTTACACGCGTCAAATTATCACATGGGGTGGATCTTGGTACAAAATTGCGTCCGCCCGTGTACCCGCGTGTGCGTGCGAGGAATGAGTGCGTGCATGGCGTGCGTGCACATCTTCGCTTCGTGCATGTACCGCCAGTATGGCTCAGGGAGGACGAGTACATTCTTCTGGAACCAGCAGCACGTCACTGTGATCAATCCACGCAAGGAGGTCGCGACAACGCCTACACATGTGCCACGTGGCTTCATGAACTGTAAGAGAGACACTGTGTAGCGTGCCATTGGTATTCTAATTTACGTGTTTTGCACATACTCGAAGTACTAGTAAGGTACACGTGCATTGCACGCATCAGATTTTGCAACCAAATTATGAATAAATACCACACTATAGCATGTAAGCTCTGAGTCATATATGCCTGATGTAGCCCTTCGTTTAATTCTTATAGTTCATCTCATTCAAAATCAATTAGTTTTTATAAAAAAGCTAAGAACGCGGGAATAGGAAAAACATGGGATTATAGTGGAATGTCGTCTTGAATCCTACAGGATTGTACGAGTGTTTGATTGTGCATAGAAAAAACGCAGAATTCTTTCAAAGAGGTTTGAGTGGATGGGATGTTTCCTATGAAATCTAGTGCAAATGAATCATATGGAAAAATTCCTATGGTTTACAATCCTACGAATCAAACAACCAAGATAGGAAAAATTCCTAATGATTAGAATCCTCCAAAATTCCTTTGAGAATCCTTTGAATCAAAGAAGCCCTTAATCTATTTTATGATTCATGGAATTGTGCGTTGTAAAGCATAAAGTAAAAACAAATAATGGCAATTCAACTAGAAAAAAGTTTGGGCAGTTATGATACGGAAGATTCTAGAACAAAAGAGAACCACTGTTGTTTTGAGGTTTGTGCATTATGCTTAAGTTCAACCATGGAGTCTGCTAGATTGTACATGTGGAAAAATCTGGTGGGGGCTAGAAGATGGTGCGAGGGGCCGAGTGGAGGGAGACTATGAAGGAATGCACAAGTGCGAGATCGATATTTAGAGAGAGAGGGCGAACACGTGCGCTGATGCGCGCAGTGGCGGAGCCATGAAAAATAAATGAGCTAGGGGGCCAAGCATTGCTAATCCTTTACGAGGAGGGTCAATTCATGAACTTAAACCATTTTTAGCAGCAATTTTCTAATGATCACATTCATATTAGCCTTGATATATAGTGATGTTAGGGGGGAGGGGCAGGGCCCTTACTGCCCCCTGTCTTCGCCATTGTGCACGCGTCTGAGAGATGAAGCGGAAGGCATGGATGATGAGAGGGGGACGTTGGATACATAATTAATGTGGGTGTATTAGCTATATATGTTAATCCTATATAGAGAGGTATAGATTGATCGATGTGGACGTGGGAAAGAGGGTGAGACCTCACTGGATATATCGATTGATCGGTTTGTGTGGAAAACTATGAAAGACCTAGCTATATACACACATACATAGAGGAACATCGATCGTTGCGCATGCACGCGTGAGAGATAAAGAATGCCTGATATGATGGAGAGGGGGATGTGTGTTGGTGTGTGCCTTCATGGGAGACCGACCTGAAGAAAAAGATTGCATGCGTGCGATGGATAATGCCGACTGGTAGTGTGTGTGCATGCATGCACGAGAGAAGGTTAGTGGTACAATTATAAAGAGAAGACTACTGTGTGGGTGTAAAAGAATAGCTGAATAGGTGAGGTCACAATCAATGTAAAGTTGAATTCAAATATTTGAATAAGAGATCCTGATGTTTGAAACCCATGCATGCATGAATATAACGGAGATCTGCGCGGTGTGGTTTGGAAACGAGCATGTTGTAATGTATACACATTGAACAAGGTCAGACTGATTTGAATTTGAGATACCGATGGCAGACATCATTTGGCCACGTCGCATCCGTGCATGGACACACTATTCTAATTGGAGATGATGGGCGGCTTTTGCATCACATATCTATATCTATACCCCTATATATATTATATTTTATATATTTTTTATATTGTGTGCGGGTAACTTTAACTTTGAAAGATGGTCGTTGGATGAGGCGAATCCGATGGTCCAAAGATGGCAAATTTGAGCACTACTGGCCGTTGGATATCATCTAGATTCCACCAGATTTCGCCACATGTATAATCTAGAAGACTCCATGGTTGAACTTAAGCATAATGCACAAACATCAAAACACAAGCACTTCTTATTTGTTCTAGAATCTTCCGTATCAGAATTGCCCAAATGTTTTTCTACATGATTTGCCATTATTTGTTTTTACTTTATGTCTTACGACGCACAATTCCATGAATCTTAAAATAGATTAGCTTTCTTATAAAAACTAGATGATTTTGAATGAAATGAACTATAAGAATTAAACGAACATCTACATCATGCATATATGACTCAAATCTTGCATGCTATAATGTGGTATTTATTCATAATTTGGTTGCCAAATCTCATGCGTGCAATGCACGTGTACCTTACTCTAGTCTAAATGGTGTTTGTGTGTGTTGTGCGTGTTGAGGTGCAAATTGTCTTTTTTTGGGTACACGTTAAGCTTGTTCTTTCGAAATTTCAAGCCGCGCCTTGTTATGCCGAAAATTCAAGCTAGCGTCTCTGTCTATCGTGCTGGGAAACTCCCGCCTCTTCAACCCGCGCCTTGTTAGCCCGAAATATTTAAGATATATCTTTGTCTCGTTGTGCTCCGACAACTCCCTTCATCTCAACCCGCGCCTTGCTATTCCGAAATTACAACGCGCGCGAAAACTCCCACCTCCTGTGAAATCCCGACACGCGAAATGCCCGTGGTACCCCTGAACCGAAAGAACTGCCTCAAATCGGTGGGGGTACTTTTATAACTTACCCCACATTTCGGACAAGCGCGTCTCTAAGCCATGGTTCCCCACTGCCATCTTATCCGCCCACCCATTCATACACCGAGGCTGCGAAAACCCGCGACGAAACCCCACACACTGCTCCGTCCACCACCCAGCCGAAGCCTCTTCCCCGACGACGTCGTCCACAACAACACCTCTATGTCCCTCATCCACCGTACCGGATGATGATCCGTCGTCGATCTCATCGTCCCGCCGGTTCAGCCACACCGTCCTACACCTCCATGGAGCTGCCCCAACGTTCCCTCATCTTTCGCGCCACCTCCATTCCCACACCGCCGTCTTCACCTGCACCACCGGAAGAGCATCATTATCACCGTTTCCTCGGATGAAACTGCAGCCTAATCGGTGCCACCAAAGAGGTTGTACACTAATCGCCGCATTTTCTTCTTGATTCGATCTCACGGTGCTGCTGGCGCTCGGTCCCGAGCCGACACGGTGCGGCTCCATCCACGGCGGCATCGCCGGCCACTTCCTCCACGGTGTCGCTCCCTCGGCAGCGACATCCACATCAGTAGGACCTGCTGCTGCTTTAGCTCTCGCTCGCGCTGCTGCTCTGCTCTTGCTCTCGGTCCCCTGCCTGGTCTGCTCTTGCTATTGCTCTTGCTCGCACTGCTGCTCTCGCTCTTGCTCTTGCTTGCGATGCTGCTCCGATTTAGCTACACTTCACTCCGATGCCGCCGGCGTGAAGGAAGAACCAGCCGCAGTGGGGAGGGGGGCTCGCTAGAGAGGTACCCCACTATCTATCTTAGGGTTCAGGATGAGGGCGGTGGTCGCCGGCGGTGGCGGGGCGGTGGCGTGGGGATCGCCGGAGAAAAAGCTCGGCACGGGGGGGGGGGCTAGAGGGATGGCAGTGGCGGCGGCGGACCAGCGGTGGGGAGTGTTTTCGTGGCGGGCAGTGCGGCACACCGCCGGCCGCGGGCGGCGGGGGCTGCTGTTTGGCCGGCTCAGGGGGGTGGAGGTTGAAGATGAACCGCAGGCCCTTGATTTCATATCCAACGGCTGCAAAATCGACTAACCAGAGATGAAAAGGTCAGTCGACCGACGTGTAGCCTCACCTTGCTAGTGCGTCCAGTTTCGACAGCAAAATTCAGTTTCGACAGTTAAGTTCACTTTCGACAGGTAAGTTCAGTTTCGACAGTTAAATTCAGTTTCAACAGTTAAGTTCAGAGATGAGCGGCTGATGTATTTTATATCTAGCACTTTGTGTTTATGTATTTTACGTCATGTATTGGAGATGCTATTAGAATTCCACTCAGGTTAACGTTGTTTGTTGTCTCTCTTGTCCTACTTCAGCCTCGGCGTCGTACAACTCACCAGAGCTGCTCCAACGACGAAACCCTCCATCACAGCGGAGCAGTACCTCGGGCTCCATCTCCAGACGCCTAAGATCTTCTTCCCCTCCTCCGACAGCCAAGTCAGCCGTAGCATCCTCACCGGCCAACCCAATCACGCTGAGATCGACATGGCTTCGCCAAAGAGGTTGTACACTTGTTGCATCTCTTTTCTACTCTACATGTTATATATATTGTCCACTGAGCACTCGTAGTAACGGGAAATACGATTATTTTATCCTACTATATGACAAGCAGTGAGGTACCAGGCAACTTAGCTATCCGTGATGGACTCTCTTGAACGCCATCATTATTTATCTCTGCGCGTTTGAGCTGTGCATTTGTCGATGGGCCTGGGAGTTGAGCTAGTATGGCAGTGGCCTGGGTCCAAAGTAATAGAAGTAGCACAAAAACATTTTTTAGTGTAGGATTTTCCTTGCTCAAGCCTGCCTACTAGAATCGCCAGTGCTTGAAAGGAAAAGTGAATGAAAAACATCGGAATTGGAAAGTTTCCTATGGTACTACTTTTCATGAATTTGGTGCAAAGGAATGGAGCAAAGGAAAACTGTAGGATTTGTTCCTTTAGTGTCTCCTTGAAAGAAAAACCGTAGGAATTCTAATTTCCACTTCTCCTCCTTTTCATATTCCTATTCATCAAGCACAAGACTAAGAGATAGTAGCATAATAGCATTATAACCGTACATTTTCTTGTGGTTTGACTTAATCTCACCATGCTTTTTTGCATCCTGTGATCTTCCAATTGTTGTGAATCAAACACCCAGATTGGCAGAAATCCTGTGTTTTTAAATTCTCTGTTTTGCACGTGCATTCCTATCCTATTCCTGTCTATTTCCTATCCCTGCATTGTTAGAATCCTCAAATTCAAACAAGCCCTTACTCAATTACTTCTGTTACAGATATGTGTCAAAGAAAACCTTGTGTGGTTTGTCCTGCTCCTGCGGCGCTGTGTTCCACCCCAGCTCTGCTGCTCCAACGACGGAAGGGTTCACCACAACAGGGATCCGCTCTCCAGGCTGTCTTTCGCCGCCTCAGATCTTCTTCCCCGCCGCCGGCAGCCACGGCAACTGCATTACCATCATCAACTGAGCAGATGACCTTGAGGACTACACGGGTCCGCAAGAGAGGTCGCACTCTTCCGTGTCTGCTTACGTTATGCGTCGCTTAATATGATGACATGCTACATTATCGTCGTGTTCACCTATTAGACTCTGAGTCAGGTCCAAACTAATGCTGAAACTTGAGTTTTTAAATGGTTGTGGGGTACATATTGGGGCAGCAATCAGTACTATCTGTCTACTATCTGGTTAATCTCCGGTGTCTACTATGAGTTTCATGTTGGGTGCAAACAAACATTAAAGGAGCCATTATCTGTATTTTTTAACTAAAGCTATTATCTGCCTGCTATCATTGGTTTTGGGTCTATCCACAGTTTGCTACCATCACTCTGGATTTGTGCATGCACTCCTTACATAATCTCACTATGTTTTATTCCTATGCATGCCAGTTATTGTACACAATGGAACTGATCATGTAGAGCAAAAGAGACGAGCCTTGCGTGGCAATAAAATTTCATGCAGACGTCGTTCCATGGTGGGCGCAAAGGCAGCCCCCCTCCACCCATTTCGGATCGTAATCAAGAGGAAGATAACTGTTATGAGGGGGATTCAGAAGGAGAAGACCACTCCTATTTACCCCATGAGGTCTTCGCTCTAACTTGGCATGCTGATGTTGGTAATATCATGCATATGGTGCCTTGCATTGCTTACTGTATACATTAAAGATGTCATCTGCTTAGTTTAGACATGCTTTGTGTCAATGCCATCTGTTTAGTTTCTTTATCGTATATGTGAATCATGCAATGCCATCTTGTCTAGCCAGGCATCATATATGTGAATTTTGCAATGCCACCCTGGTTAGCCAGTCATCTTATATGTGAATTATATCATGCCATCATTTTTTATTACGTGTTAAATTTGTCAACAATTTTAGTACATTCAATTACTCTTCCTGTGCATCAGCCATTTGGCACGGTCATGGAAAAATCTGGAGTGGAAACAAGGTCTTCAGAGCAGACAATGCTATCTGACGAAGCGCATGTCTTGCTGGTTACCGATAGCTCCTCAGAGGAGGATTCAGAGACAGATGACCAGTCATATTCCCCCCCCCCCCGAGGTGCATGCCCTAACTTGGCAGGGTTATGTTGCTCATATCGTGCGTATGGTATCTTGCATTGCTATGTCATTTGCTTAGTTTAGACATGCTTTGTGTGAATGCCACCTGTTTAGTGTCTAATTACCATATATGTGAATTATGCAATGCCATCTTGTTGCAAGACATTATATATGTGAATTATGCAATGTTATCTTGTTGCAAGGCATTATGTATGTGAATTATGCAATGCCATGCTGTTTAGGCAAGCGTCATATATGTGAATTATATCATGCCGTCCTTTTTTTGTATTTCTCATTGCTTTTGTCGACAATGTTTGTATATTCAACTGCTCTTCCTGTGCATCAGCCATTTGAATTGGTGATGGAGAAATCTGGAGTGAAAACAAGGTCTTCAGAGCAGACAATGCTACCTGCTGAAGCAGATATCTTGCTGGTTACAGATAGCTCTTCAGAGGAGGATTCAGAGGCAGATGACCAGTCCTATTATCCCCCTGAGGTGTATGCTCAAACTTGGCAGGGTTATATTACTCATATAATGCATATGTTGTATTGCAATGCTTAGTTTTTACATCATATACACAATATTGAATGCCATCTCAGTTGACACATCATATATGCGATTGCCCTCTGCTCACTTCCTTAGTATATAAATCATATATTTGAATTATGTCATGCCATGATGTTTACATAGACAACATGTATCTGAATTATGGCATGCCAACCCATTTTCTAAAGACATAATATAGTTATATCATCTCATCCTGTTTACATAGTCATCATATTTAAATTATGTCATTCTATCCGTGAATTATATCATGCCATCATGTTTCCATCGACGGCATGTTTGTGATTTATGGCATGCCAACCACTTTAATAGACACATCGTATAGTTATATCATGTCATCCTGTTTACATAGTCATCATATTTTGAAGTATGTCATTCTATCCTGTTTAGTTAGCCATCATACATGTGAAATTGTGTCATGCTATCCTGTTTAATTAGCCATCATATATGTGAAATTATGTCCTGCTATTCTTTTTGCTTAGACAACATAAATGTGAATTATTTCATGCCCTGATTTCTTCCCTACTATCCATTGCACCTGTCTATCTTACAATGTATGTACATTCAATTACATTTCTTGTTTATCAGCCATTTCAATTGGAGGGAGTGATGGCAGTATCTGTGGGAGTAAAAACATGGTCTTCAGAAAAGATCGTGCTACCTGTTGATGCAGATAGAACCACAGTTGTACTTGCCCAAGAACCAGCCCCACCACACATAACCCACACTCATGCAGATTGTACCCCTACCCAGTTGGACAGAGAACCAGCTGCACCCCTTCTAACCCCAACCCCAGCAGATAAACACCCAGTTCCCATTGACACAGCACCGTCTCCACCACAGAGCACCCAAACACAAGCAGTTAGTAAGGCAACTATAGTGCCCAAATCACGAGGACCACCACTCCGAACCCGAAGTCAACGCTTAAAGCAGAAGAAGAATTGTTCTCAGGTCAGATTTCGTAGCTATGGTTCATACTACTTTGCTCTTGCATCACTGTATTTACTGATACCAACTAATTTCAAATTTGAAGGATGCAATTGAAAATCCAATGGCGCAACAGGTATGTTTTAAACCTGTTTCTTCAACGTGTTTGGCTGTTTGCTGTTGTAACTTGCTCTATGTTGATTTTAGTTTCAATAGAATAAACAGTTATGTTCTCATGCCATGCACATCACAAGTGTTGTTATTGATGTGTAGTTTCCCACACTTATATTCTGTCTATGCTGCTTTGTCTTAAATAGATATGATTCGAACTGTATCTATCTTGATTTGGCAACATAAACTAGAATGATATAGACCATAGAGTGACCATACTACATAGATATATGTTTGTTTCATGCTGTTATCCTGTCCACCTTACTACTGAACTGGTTTACCAAAATGAGTTTCATATACTACATTGTAAACCTGAGATGTGTTTGTTTGTTTCTCTTTTAGAACGCGGATAAAATATTGGAGAAGAGTAACCTGTTATGCAATGGTAAAGGAAGTAATGCAGATAAGGTTCAAGATAGTGAGACATCCCTGTTGTCTCCAAGAAAGCTGATAAAAACTATATTGAAGACACTGAGACAACCCCAAAGTCCTGTCTTGATGTAGTGTTCGAGTTACTGGCTACCACTGCTGGCACCAGGTCTTCGAACTCATTGCCTGAATCAGTTCGACTTCTTGAGTCTCAGCTTCAAGTTGAAAGACATCGATCAGATGTTATGTGACAGGAAGCCGAAGGACTGAGGAAGTCCCTGCAGAATTCAGATGCATAATTTCTGGTGCAACAGCAAGCGCTGGAGGACTTAAGCGCCAAACGAGAGAAACTTAATAAGCTTGCTAAGCATCTTGCCAGCATTATGGGTACCCAGGATATTGTTTCTTGTGCTCTGATACGTCTCCAACGTATCTATAATTTTTGATTGCTCCATGCTATATTATCTACTGTTTTGGACTATATTGGGCTTTATTTTCCACTTTTATATTATTTTTGGGACTAACCTATTAACCGGAGGCCCAGCTCAGAATTGTTGTTTTTCGCCTATTTCAGTGTTTCAGATAAACAGAATATCAAATGGAGTCCAAACGGAATAAAATCTTCGGGAACGTGATCTTCTCACCGAACGTGATCCAGGAGACTTGTACCCTGCTCCAAGGAACAAAAGAGGCGGTCACGAGGGTGGGGGGCGCCCCCCCTAGGGCGCACCCCCCTGCGTCGTGGGCCCCTCGTTGCTCCTTCGGCGTACTTCTTCCTCCTACATATACACACGTACCCCCAAACAATCAGAAGAGGAGCCAAAAAACCTAATTCCGCCGCTGCAACTTTGTGTATCCACGAGATCCCATCTTGGGGCCTGTTCCAGAGCTCCGTCGGAAGAGGGCCGTCATCACGGAGGGCTTCTACATCATCCTAGCCCCTCCGATGAAGTGTGAGTAGTTTACCTTAGACCTTTGGGTCCATAGTTAGTAGCTAGATGGCTTCTTCTCTCTCTTTGAATCACAATACAAAGTTCTCCCCTCTCTTGTGGAGATCTATTTGATGTAATCCTCTTTTTGCGGTGTGTTTGTTGGGACCGATGAATTGTGGGTTTATGATCAAGTCTATCTATGAATAATATTTGAATCTTCTATGAATTCTTTTATGTATGATTCGTTATCTTTGCAAGTCTCTTCGAATTATCCTTTTGGTTTGGCCAACTAGATTGGTAGTTCTTGCCATGGGAGAAGTGCTTAGCTTTGGGTTCGATCTTGCGGTGTCCTTACCCAGTGACAGAAGGGGCAGCAAGGCACGTATTGTATCGTTGCCATTGAGGATAACAAGATGGGGTTTATTTCATATTGCATGAATTTATCTCTATACATCATGTCATCTTGCTTAAGGCGTTACTCTGTTTTTAACTTAATACTCTAGATGCATGCTGGATAGCGGTTGATGAGTGGAGTAATAGTAGTAGATGCAGAATCGTTTCGATCTACTTGTCACGGACGTGATGCCAATATACATGATCATGCCTAGATATTCTCATAACTATGCTCAATTCTGTCAATTGCTCAGCAATAATTTGTTCACCCACCGTAGAATACTTATGCTCTTGAGAGAAGCCACTAGTGAATCCTATGGCCCCCGGGTCTATTCTCATCATATCAATCTCCATCACTTTAATCTTGCTTTGCTTTTTACTTTGCTTTTACTTTTTACTTCGCATCTTTATACCAAAAATACCAAAAATATTATATCTATCAGATCTCACTCTCGTAAGTGACCGTGAAGGGATTGACAACCCCTAATCGCGTTGGTTGCGAGTAGCTATCGCTTTGTGCAGGTACGAGGGACTTGAGCGTGGGCTCCTACTGGATTGATACCTTGGTTCTCAAAAACTGAGGGAAGTACTTATGCTACTCTGCTGCATCATCCCTTCCTCTTCGGGGAAAACCAATGCAAGCTCAAGACGTAGCAAGCTCTTCTGAAGTGGTTTCAGTTCTGGACTTGTTTTGCTGCGGTGTTTATATGCTGCTGTGTTCCCTATATTTGCACTGGTGGCGAACTTTGATGCCCAGTGGATGTAATATGTGTAATAGACATGATAGCCTAGTGTAAGTTGCTTGCTTATTTATTTCCTTGTTGTCTTGTTTATTTGTTTGCTTGTAGTCAGTGCTGTTCTTTTTCTGCGGTTTGCAAGTGGCTGCAATAACCTATTTTTTAAAACTAGGCCACAATAACCATGGGCTAATATTTACTGTAGTGACACTGGGCCTCCTACGGGCCATAGAAACAGTGGGCCTTCTACGGGCCTTATCATCAATGGGCCTTCTACGGGCCGTATCATCAATGGGCCCTATACGGGCCATATGATCGATTGGCCAAACATGGGCCAAACAGACTGCATTCTGGTTGTAAACGGGCTAGAGTTGGAATCGTCCGTTCATGGGCCGACCATAACGGGCCATCGTTAATAGGCCGTATTTGATGACGCTATGAAAATGGCCCAACGTATTAATGGACCACAAACGGGCCGACTATAACCACGGGCTGAATTTGGCCCACAAGCAGAAAATGACAGTAACGGGCCGTAAGTAAATGAATGCTAGAAATGAGCCCAAGAATAAATGGGCTCTAAGAAGGCCGAAAGATAACATGGGCTGGAGACGGCCCAACGGAGTAACGGGTCATTAATGGGTATAAAGTGATACATTGTTCATTACGGGCCAGTTTCACCATGGGCCGTTAATGGGTGTAAAGTGATACACTGTTCATTATGGGCCAGTTTCAGCACGGGCCGCTAATGGGCCAAGAGTTACAAAGGGCCTCATATGGGCCGAAAGACGTCATGGGCTATACATGGGCCAGAAGTGAAAATGGGCTGGAATGTATTGGACGGCCCAGATGACGCTACTAGGCCTAATTCGGATAGGGCGTAATGGGCCTTGGGTTAGCGGGCTGTAAATGGGCTATATGCGAACAGGTCGTTAACATGCTTTCCATGGGCCGGCCCGCCAGCTTTTGACCAAGTCAAATGGGCCGGCCTTTTCACAGGAATGGGCCACTGTTGGGCCGTGCCACGTGTCGACGTATCATAGGCGCTTTCTGTCCAGTGAGTGGATGACATCTGTCCCAACGATGAGATGACACATGTTTCCTCTAGCCAATGATGATTTTACACGTGGAAAATCCCCATTGGTCGGGGCTGTTAACGGGTTATCGGATCCAAAACCCGACCCAATAGCTTAACGGCGTTCCGTTACGGTGGATGCCACGTGTCGGTCACCCTTGACGAAAGCACTTCTGTGACGCGTGATTTATTGTCATAGAAGTGGACACTTCCGTGATGATAATTTTGGTAATGTCATGGAACACTTCTACGACAGCACATGTATGACTATCTTGATTCTGTCATAAATTTGTCATGGATGTACATGCATGACAAAAAAAGCGACCTACTGTGACAAACACGTATCATCACGGAAGTGTATTTTTTTGTAGTGTTTACTTGGAGCTATATTTTTATTCACCACATGATATGTGTTTTGCTTGAATCGTCTTGTATTATTTGATTCTTTATTTGTTAGTTTACCACAATCATCTTTGTTGTAAACAACTTTTGAGAGAAACACACATGATTCAGAATTTATTAAAATACTCTATGCGCTTCACTTATATCTTTTGAGCTATATAGTTTTTGCTCTAGTGCTTCACTTATATCTTTTAGAGAATGGTGGTGGATTTGTTTTATAGAAACTATTATTCTCTCATGCTTCACTTATATTATTTTGAGAGTATGAAACAGCATGGTAATTTGCTTAAATTGGGAAATTAATCCTAATATGCTAAGTATTTGAGACTAGTAAAAAAAACTTTCTTATGAGTGTGCTGAATACTAAGAGAAGTTTGATGATTGATGATTTTTTTGAGATATGGAGGTAGTGATATTAATGTTGTGCTAGTTGAGTAGTTGTGAAATTGAGAAATACTTGTGTTGAAGTTTGCAAGTCCCGTAGCATGCACGTATGGTAAACGCTATGTAACAAATTTGAAACATGAGGTGTTCTTTCATTGTCTTCCTTAAGAGTGGCGGTCGGGGACGAGCGATGGTCTTTTCCAACCAATCTCTCCCCCTAGGAGCATGCATGTAGTGCTTGGTTTTTGATGACTTGTAGATTTTTGCAATAAGTATATGAGTTCTTTATGACCAATGTTGAGTCCATGGATTATACACACTCTTACCCTTCCATCATTGCTAGCCTCTTCGGTACCATGCATTGCCCTTTCTCACATTGAGAGTTGGTGCAAACTTCACCGATGCATCCAAACCCCGTGATATGATACACTCTTTCACACATAAACCTCCTTATATTTTCCTCAAAACAGCCACCATATGTACCTATTATGGCATTTCCATAGCCATTCCAAGATATATTTCCATGCAACTGTCCACCATTCTGTTTATCATGACACGTTCATCATTGTTATATTGCTTTGCATAATCATGTAGTTGATATCGTATTTGTGGCAAAGCCACCGTTCATAATTTTTCATACATGTCACTCTTGATTCATTGCTATCCCGGTATACCGCCGGAGGCATTCATATAGAGTCATACTTTGTTCTAGTATCGAGTTGTAATCATTGAGCTGTAAATAAATAGGAGTGTGATGATCGGCATTCATAGAGTATTGTCCCCAAAAAATGAGAAAGAAAGGCCAAATAAAAAAATGAAGGCCCAAAAAAAGGAAAATAAAAAGGGACAATGCTACTATCCTTTTTTCCACACTTGTGCTTCAAAGTAGCACCATGATTTTCATGATAGAGAGTCTCTTGTTTTGTCACTTTCATATACTAGTGGGAATTTTTCATTATAGAACTTGGCTTGTATATTCCAATAATGGGCTTCCTCAAATGCCCTAGGTCTTCGTGAGAAAGCAAGTTGGATGCACACCCACTTAGTTTCTTTTGTTGAGCTTTCATGCATTTATAGTTCTAGTGCATCCGTCGCATGGCAATCCCTACTCCTTACATTAACATCAATCGATGGGCATATCCATAGCCCGTTGATTAGACATGTTGATGTGAGACTTTCTCCTTTTTTGTCTTCTCCATATAACCCCCATCATTATATTCTATTCCACCCATAGTGCTATATCCATGGCTCGCGCTCATGTATTGCGTGAAGGTTGAAAAAGTTTGAGATTACTAAAGTATGAAACAATTTCTTGGCTTGTCATCGAGGTTGTGCATGATGAGAGCATTCTTGTGTGACGAAAATGGAGCATGACTAAACTATATGATTTTGTAGGGATGAACTTTCTTTGGCCATGTTATTTTGAGAAGACATAATTGCTTAGTTAGTATGCTTGAAGTATTATTGCTTTTATGTCAATATTAAACTTTTATCTTGAATCTTTCGGATCTGAATATTCATACCACAATTAAGAGGGTTACATTAAAAAAATTATACCAAGTAGCATTCCGCATCAAAAATTCTGTTTTTATCATTTACCTACTCGGGGACAAGCAGGAATTAAGCTTGGGGATGCTTCATACGTCTCCAACGTATCTATAATTTTTGATTGCTTCATGCTATATTATATTATGTTTTGGATGATTAATGGGCTTTGTTATTCATTTTTATATTATTTTTGGGACTAACCTATTAACCAGAGGCCCAGCCTAGAATTGTTGTTTTTTGCCTATTTCAGAGTTTCGCAGAAAAAGAATATCAAACGGAGTCCAAACGGAATGAAACCTTCGGGAACGTGATTTTCGGAACGAACATGATCCAGAGGACTTGGACCCTACGTCAAGACATCAACCAGGAAGGCATGAGGTAGGGGGCGCGCCTACCCCCCCCCCCCAGGCGCGCCCTCCACCCTCATGGGGCCCATGTTGCTCCACTGACGTACTTCTTCCTCCTATATATACCTACGTACCCCCAAACTACCAGATACGGAGCCAAGAACCTAATTCCACCGCCGCAACCTTCTGTACCCGTGAGATTAAAGGAAATATGCCCTAGAGGCAATAATAAAGTTATTATTTATTTCCTTATATCATGATAAATGTTTATTATTCATGCTAGAATTGTATTAACCGGAAACATAATACTTGTGTGAATACATAGACAAACAGAGTGTCACTAGTATGCCTCTACTTGACTAGCTCGTTGATCAAAGATGGTTATGTTTCCTAGCCATTGACATGAGTTGTCATTTGATTAACGGGATAACATCATTGGGAGAATGATGTGATTGACTCGACCCATTCGGTTAGCTTAGCACTCGATCGTTTAGTATATTTCTATTGCTTTCTTCATGACTTATACATGTTCCTATGACTATGAGATTATGCAACCCTCGTTTACCGGAGGAACACTTTGTGTGCTACCAAAAGTCACAACGTAACTTGGGTTGGCGTATTTTGAGATTAGGATTTGTCACTCCGATTGTCGAAGAGGTATCTCTGGGCCCACTCGGTAATGCACATCACTTAAGCCTTGCAAGCATTGCAACTAATGAGTTAGTTGCGGGATGATGTATTACGGAACGAGTAAAGAGATTTGCCGGTAACGAGATTGAACTAGGTATTGAGATACCGATGATCGAATCTCGGGCAAGTAACATACCGATGACAAAGGGAACAACGTGTGTTGTTATGCGGTTTGACCGATAAAGATCTTCGTAGAATATGTGGGAGCCAATATGAGCATCCAGGTTCCTCTATTGGTTATTGACCGGAGACGTGTGTCTCAGTCATGTCTACATAGTTCTCGAACCCGTAGTGTCCGCACGCTTAACGTTTCGATGACAGTTATATTATGAGTTTATATGTTTTGATGTACCGAAGGTTGTTCGGAGTCCCGGATATGATCACGGACATGACGAGGAGTATCGAAATGGTTGAGACATGAAGATTGATATATTGGAAGCCTATATTTGGATATCGGAAGTGTTCCGGGTGAAATCAGGATTTTACCGGAGTATCGGAGGGGTTACCGGAACCCCCCGGGGGTTAATGGGCCATAGTGGGCCTTAGTGGAGAAGGGGAGAGGCGGCCAGGGCAAGGACCGCGCGCCCCTCCCCCTAGTCCGAATAGGACAAGGAGAGGGGGGCGGCGCCCCCCCTTTCCTTCTTCTCCTCCACCTCTTTCCCCTCTTCTCCTAATCCAACAAGGAAAAGGGAGGGAGTCCTACTCCCGGTGGGAGTAGGACTCCTCCCAGTGCGCCCCTCCTGGCCGGCCGTACCTCTCCCTTGCTCCTTTATATGCGGTGCCCCCCTCCACCATAGTCCACCTCGATAATACTGTAGCGGTGCTTAGGCGAAGCCCTGCGGTGGTAGAACATCATCATCGTCACCACACAATCGTGCTGATGAAACTCTCCCTCAACACTCGACTGGATCGGAGTTCGAGGGACGTCATCGGGCTGAATGTGTGCTGAACTCAGAGGTGTCGTGTGTTCGGTACTTGATCGGTCAGACCATGAAGACGTACGACTACATCAACCGCGTTGTGCTAACGCTTCCGCTTTTGGTCTACGAGGGTACGTGGACAGTACTCTTCCCTCTTGTTGCTATGCATCACCATGATCTTGCGTGTGCATAGGAATTTTTTTGAAATTACTACGTTCCCCAACAGCGGTATCAGAGCCAGGTTTGATGTGTTGATGTTATATGCACGAGTAGAACAAAAGTGAGTTGTGGGCGATATCAGTCATACTGCTTACCAGCATGTCATACTTTGGTTCGGCGGTATTGTTGGATGAAGAGGCCTGGACCAACATTACGTGTACACTTACACGAGACTGGTTCTACCGACGTGCTTTGCACATAGGTGGCTGGCGGGTGTCAGTTTCTCCAACTTTAGTTGAACCGAGTGTGGCTACGTCCGGTCCTTGCGAAGGTTAAAACATCATCAACTTGACAAACTATCATTGTGGTTTTTGATGCATAGGTAAGAACGGTTCTTGCTAAGCCCGTAGCAGCCATGTAAAACTTGCAACAACAAAGTAGAGGACGTCTAACTTGTTTTTGCAGGGCATGTTGTGATGTGATATGGTTAAGACATGATGCTAAATTTTATTGTATGAGATGATCATGTTTTGTAACCGAGTTATCGGCAACTAGCAGGAGCCATATGGTTGTCGCTTTATTGTATGCAATGTAATCACCCTGTAATGCTTTACTTTATCACTAAGTAGTAGCGATAGTTGTAGAAGCATAAGATTGGTGAGACGAAAACGATGCTACGATGGATATCAAGGTGTCACGCCGGTGACGATGGTGATCATGACGGTGCTTCGGAGATGGAGATCACAAGCACAAGATGATGATGGCCATATCATATCACCTATATTGATTGCATGTGATGTTTATCTTTTGTGCATCTTATCTTGCTTTGATTGACGGTAGCATTATAAGATGATCTGTCACTAAATTTCAAGATAAAAGTGTTCTCCCTGAGTATGCACTGTTGCCAAAGTTCGCCGTGCCCAGACACCACGTGATGATCGGGTGTGATAAGCTCTACGTCCATTTACAACAGGTGCAAGCCAGTTTTGCACACGGAGAATACTCAGGTTAAATTTGACGAGCCTAGCATATGTAGATATGGCCTCGGAACACTGAGATCGAAAGGTCGAGCGTGAATCATATAGTAGATATGATCAACATAGTGATGTTCACCATTCAAAACTACTCCATTTCATGTGATGATCGGTTATGGCTTAGTCGATTTGGATCACGTGATCACTTAGAGGATTAGAGGGATGTATATCTAAGTGGGAGTTCTTAAGTAATATGATTAATTGAACTTAAATTTATCATGAACTTAGTACCTGATAGTATCTTGCTTATCTATGTTAATTGTAGATAGATGGCCCGTGTTGTTGTTTCGTTGAATTTTAATGCGTTCCTTGAGAAAGAAAAGTTGAAAGATGATGGTAGCAATTACACGGATTGGGTCCGTAACTTGAGGATTATCCTTATTGCTGCACAGAAGAATTACGTCCTAGAAGCACCGCTGGGTGCCAAGCCTACTGCAGATGCAACTGACGACGTAAAGAACGTCTGGCAAAGCAAAGCTGATGACTACTCGATAGTTCAATGTGCCATGCTTTACGGCTTAGAACCGGGACTTCAACGACGTTTTGAACGTCATGGAGCATATGAGATGTTCCAAGAGTTGAAGTTAATATTTCAAGCAAATGCCCAGATTGAGAGATATGAAGACTCCAATAAGTTCTACAGCTGCAAGATGGAGGAGAATAGTTCTGTCAATGAGCATATACTCAGAATGTCTGGGTATAACAATCACTTGATTCAACTGGGAGTTAATCTTCCGGATGATAGCATCATTGACAGAATTCTTCAATCATTGCCACCAAGCTACAAGAGCTTCGTGATGAACTGTGAGATGCAAGGAATGGATAAGACGATTCCCGAGCTCTTCGCAATGCTAAAGGCTGCGGAGGTAGAAATCAAGAAGGAGCATCAAGTGTTGATGGTCAATAAGACCACCAATTTCAAGAAAAAGGCAAAGGGAAGAAGAAAGGGAACTTCAAGAAGAACAGCAAGCAAGTTGTTGCTCAAGAGAAGAACCCCAAGTCTGGACCTAAGCCTGAAACTGAGTGCTTCTACTGCAAGCAGACTGGTCACTGGAAGCGGAACTGCCCCAAGTATTTGGTAGATAAGAAGGATGGCAAGGTGAACAAAGGTATATGTGATATACATGTTATTGATGTGTACCTTACCAGAGCTCGCAATAGCACATGGGTATTTGATACTAGTTCTGTTGCTAATATTTGCAACTCGAAACAGGGACTACGGATTAAGCGAACACTGGCCAAGGATGAGGTGACGATGCACATGGGAAACGGTTCCAAAGTCGATGTGATCGCCGTCGGCACGCTACCTCTACATCTACCTTCGGGATTAGTATTAGACCTAAATAATTGTTATTTGGTGCCAGCATTAAGCATGAACATTATATCTGCATCTTGTTTCATGCGAGACGGTTATTCATTTAAATCAGAGAATAATGGTTGTTCTATTTATATGAGTAATATCTTTTATGGTCATGCTCCCTTGAAGAGTGGTCTATTTTTGATGAATCTCGATAGTAGTGATACACATATTCATAATGTTGAAGCCAAAATATCCAGAGTTGATAATGATAGTGCAAATTATTTGTGGCACTGCCGTTTAGGTCATATCGGTGTAAAGCACATGAAGAAACTCCATACTGATGGACTTTTGGAACCACTTGATTATGAGTCACTTGGTACTTGCGAACACCTCATGGGAAAGATGACTAAAACGCCGTTCTCCGGTACTATGGAGAGAGCAGCAGATTTGTTAGAAATCATACATACAGATGTATGTCGTCCGATGAATGTTGAGGCTTGTGGCGGATATCGTCATTTTCTCACCTTCACAGATGATTTAAGCAGATATGGATATATCTACTTAATGAAACATAAGTCTGAAACATTTGAAAAGTTCAAAGAATTTCAGAGTGAAGTTGAAAATCATCGTAACAAGGAAATAAAGTTTCTACAATCTGATCGCGGAGGAGAATATTTGAGTTACGAGTTTTGTCTACATTTGAAGCAATGCGGAATAGTTTCGCAACTCACGCCACCCGGAACACCACAGCGTAATGGTGTGTCTGAACGTCGTAATCGTACTTTACTAGATATGGTGTGATCTATGATGTCTCTTACTGATTTACTGCTATCGTTTTGGGGTTATGCTTTAGAGACGGCTGCATTCACGTTAAATAGGGCACCATCGAAATCTGTTGAGATGACGCCTTATGAACTGTGGTTTGGCAAGAAACCAAAGTTGTCGTTTCTTAAAATTTGGGGCTGCGATGCTTATGTGAAAAATCTTCAACCTGATAAGCTCGAACCCAAATCGGAGAAATGTGTCTTCATAGGATACCCAAAGGAGACTGTTGGGTACACCTTCTATCATAGATCTGAAGGCAAGACATTCGTTGCTAAGAATGGATCCTTTCTAGAGAAGGAGTTTCTCTCGAAAGAAGGGAGTGGGAGGAAAGTAGAACTTGATGAGGTAATTGTACCTGCTCCCTTATTGGAAAGTAGTTCATCACAGAAACTGGTTCCTGTGACACCTACACCAATTAGTGAGGAAGTTAATGATGATGGTCATGGAAGTTCAGATCAAGTTGTTACTGAACCTCGTAGGTCAACCAGAGTAAGATCCGCACCAGAGTGGTACGGTAATCCTGTTCTGGAGGTTATGTTACTAGACCATGACAAACCTACGAACTATGAAGAAGCGATGGTGAGCCCAGATTCCGCAAAATGGCTTGAGGCCATGAAATCTGAGATGGGATCCATGTATGAGAACAAAGTGTGGACTTTGGTTGACTTGCCCGATGATCGGCAAGTGAGGGAGTCCTGGATTAGGGGGTCTCCGGACAGCCGGACTATTGGACTATGAAGATACAAGATTGAAGACTTCGTCCCGTGTCCGGATATGACTCTCCTTGGCGTGGAAGGCAAGCTTGGAAATACGGATATGTAGATCTCCTCCCTTGTAACTGACTCTATGTAACCCTAGCCCCTCCGGTGTCTATATAAACCGGAGGGTTTAGTCCGTAGGACAACAACAATCATACCATAGGCTAGCTTCTAGGGTTTAGCCTCTACGATCTCGTGGTAGATCAACTCTTGTAATACTCATATCATCAAGATCAATCAAGCAGGACGTAGGGTATTACCTCCATCAAGAGGGCCCGAACCTGGGTAAACATCGTGTCCCCCGCCTCCTGTTACCATCCGCCTTAGACGCACAGTTCGGGACCCCCTACCCGAGATCCGCCGGTTTTGACACCGACATTGGTGCTTTCATTGAGAGTTCCACTGTGTCGTCATCATAAGGAGGGATGGCTCGTCTCATTGTCAAGAACAACATCACCTTTGGGGGAGCCCTGGCGGTAGGCCAAACTCTTCGACTAGGCGGCTTCATCATGACCGCCCGCTCGGCCACTGCATCGACGATGACTTCTCGGGTCATCGAAAATAGCCTCCACATCGGCTCAAAATTCACCGACCAAATGGATCCAATGGAGCTCTCCTCTTTGAACGAGCTCTTGGATCGCATCGCCGCTCTGGGAGCACTAAGGACTATGATCGGATTGGGCTTAAACCCGACCAAAGGGAGATTAACTCTCCGACGGTCACCCATCAGATAGCGGTGGTGGAGGAGCAATGCAGAGAATCTTCCTCTATCCCGAGGACGAACTATGTCCGGATTCCCGAGCTCTCCGAGCCGGATACCCATCCACGGGAGGACATCGCCCTAACCCTGAACCTAGAATCAGGCAGTATGCCGAACCTGCAGGGCAACATCCCGGAGCCTGAACTTCCTAGATCGGAAACTCCCCTGCCCCTGGGTCCCAGATTGGGTCAAGGTCTGGACTTAAATCCACCCACCCACCCAGATATAAACGATCTTTCCCACATTAGGCAAGAGCCCCAAGAGACAGTACCTCACTATTGGGCCAGATTCCTCCTTGTAATGAACAAGGTCAAGGACTGTCGCGAGGAAGACGCAATTTCGTTCTTTTGCAACAATTGCACAGACAAGGGAATCCTCAATGCCATAAGTCGCCGTGACATAGAACACTTCGCTGACTTGGCGGCCATAGTACGGAAGTATTGTGAGATGGAAAGCGCCTGGAAAACCCAAACAAAATTTTGGGATAATCCGGCTCTGACAAAACCCCCAGTCCAAACTAAAAGGGTGCACTCTCATAAATTGCCCGACTCAATTACAAAGAAGCAAAAGCCCACTGTAGGGCGTGGAACCGTATTGGAGGGATGGCTTATCGGGCCCTGCAAAATTCATAGTACAGCGAATACCATACCAACACACAGCCTTAGAGCATGTTGGGTACTCCGGCAGGTGGCCAAGAGCGGTGAGGATCTCCTCATTCAAAACACCACAGAGCACCATCCCATGGATAACAATACAGTATTGACGGTCTTCGTGACCTTCGCCTCAAATAATAAGCGTAAGCGACCACTCCGCAGCCTTGCCGAAGTCTGCCACATGGCAGCAATAAATCCATGGAGCGACACGGCTATCACCTTCAATGCCAGTAACGAACCTAAATTCCGAACAGCCCAAGCACCAGCTGCCTTGGTCCTCAGTACAATTGTGGATGGCTTTCGGCTTACCAAATTGCTCATGGACGGCCGCAGCGGACTAAACCTCATTTATGAGGAGACTCTTCAAAAAATGGAAATAGACAGAAGCCATATCGAGCAAAGCAGCACGACCTTCCGAGGAATTATCCCCAGTCGGGAGGCACGCTGCGCTGGGAATATCACACTAGATGTGGTATTCGGCACTCCAGAGAATTACAGGTCTGAAGAAATTACATTCCAAGTGGCCCCGTTCAGTAGCGGATACCACGCCCTTCTAGGGCGTGAGGCATTAACGATCTTCCAAGCCATACCCCATTACGGGTACATGAAGCTCAAAATGCCCGGGCCCAATGGAATCATCACTCTAGCTAGTGATCCAAACATAGCACTCCACGCCGAAAACAAGACAGTCGCACTGGCCCTCGAGGCATTATCCGAAGCCCTTGCGGCGAAGGAATTAACTGTGTTGCGCTCCATAGTGGACGGGGACGACGTGATACTCGATAAAAGATCCAAGTCCACCTATTTTAAACCAGCGGATGAAATAGTCAAATTCCAAGTCCATCCAACGGACCCCACAAAAACAACATCCATCAGGGCACAGTTAAACCCCACTGTAGACGCCGCACTACGGGAGTTCCTACATGAGAATTGGGACATATTCTCCTGGCATCCTTCAGACATGCCAGGAATCCCATGCAGGTTGGCCAAGCATAGCCTTAACATTCTAAAAGGATTCAAGCCGGTCAAGCAGACTCTTCGATGTTTCTCTGTACCTAAGTGACAAGCCATGGGAGAGGAGCTAGCCAAGTTACTTGAGGCCGGATTCATTAGAGAAATAAAACATCCAGACTAGCTAGCAAACCTGGTGATGGTACCAAAGAAGGACAAATCCTGGCGCCTATGCGTCAACTTCAAGGACCTTAATAAGGCTTGCCCAAAGGATCCCTTCCCCCACCCTCGCACCGATTAAATTATCGATGCTACCTCAGGACACGACTCATTGTGCTTCCTCGACACATACTCCGATTACCACCAAATTAAGATGGCGGAGTCCGATCAAGCCGCAACGGCATTTATCACTCCATATGGCTCCTTCTGTTTTAACACAATGCCCTTTGGGCTCAAAAACACCGGCGCAACATATCTGCGCATGATTCAGACATGTCTGGAAAAGCAGATCGGCAAAATAGTGGAGGCATACGTAAACGATGTGGTCGTTAAAACCAAACACGTCGACTCCTTAATAGACGACTTGAGGCTCACGTTCGACAATCTCCGAACATACGACATTAAGCTCAATCCGGGAAAATGCGTTTTCGGCGTACCCGTCGGAAAGCTCCTGGGCTTCATCGTCTCCAATAGAGGAATTGAAGCAAATCTGGCTAAAATCCGAGCCCTGTCGCAGTTGGCTATCCCAACTGACCTCAAGCAAACCCAGTAGTTAACTGGATGTGTGGCGGCCTTAAGCCGCTTTATCTCCCGATTAGGAGAAAAGGCACTCCCCCTTTATCGCCTTCTTCGGCGCACCGAACACTTCGAGTGGACGGACACAGCCACGGACGGATTGGAAGAAATAAAAGCCATCCTGGCCACCAACCCAATCTCGGCCACGCCAAATGTCGGCGAACCAATGCTATTATATGTAGCGGCAACTCACCAAGTTGTAAGCGCAGTGCTCGTCATTGAACGAGAGACATACGAACATAAATTCCCACTTCAAAAGTCGGTATATTATGTATCCACTGTCCTCACTCCATGCAAATCACAGTACCCACATTATCAAAAGATAGCATACGCGGTATTCATGGCATCCCGAAAATTACAACACTACTTTCAAGAGTGATCAATTACGGTGGCCTCAGAAGTACCACTCAACGACATAATAAACAACCGCGATGCCACGGGCCGGATTGCCAAATGGGCTATCGAGCTCCTCCTGTTCGACATAACATATAGACCATGGCGAGCCATTAAGTCACAAGTACTGGCTGATTTCGTCGCCAAGTGGACAGAAGCTGAACTCCCTAAAAAGTACGTCACGTACTCCAATTGAATCATGCACTTTGACGGCTCTAAAATGCTGGCTGGTCTGGGGGCTGGCGTCGTCCTGACGTCCCCCACCGGAGATACAGTCCAATACATACTCCAAATACTATACACAGACTCCAACAACGCAGCCGAATACGAGGCCCTATTACACGGTCTCCGGATGGCAGTTTCCATGGGCATTCAATGCCTGGAGGTGTGTGGGGACTCGAACCTCGCAATATCTCAAATAAATGGAGACTTCAATGCCAAGGATCCGAAAATGGCGGCATATCGCAACGCCGTCCTCAAAATGTCAGCTCGGTTCGAGAGGCTTGAATTCCACCATGTGGCTCGGAAAAACAATCAGGCGGCAGATATCCTTGCCTGTATAGGCGCTAAGTGCGATCCTGTCCCACCTAACATCTTCTTGGAAAGGCTTTTTAAGCCATCCGTGGTATGGGAAGGGGACACCGGCAACAATATTCCATACTCGGCTGATACGTCTCCAACGTATCTATAATTTTTGATTGCTCCATGCTATATTATCTACTGTTTTGAATGTTTATGGGCATTATTATACATTTTATATCATTTTTTGGGACTAACCTATTAACCCAGAGCCCAGTGCGAGTTTCTGTTTTTACCCTGTTTTAGGGTTTCGAAGAAAAGGAAAATCAAACAGAGTCCAATTGACCTGAAACTTCACGGAACTCATTTTTGGAAGGAAAGAAGCCCAGAAGACTTGGAGTGCACGTCGGGGGATCTGCGAGGAGGCCACGAGGCAGGGGGCGCGCCCACCCCCTGGGCGTGCCCTCCACCCTCATGGGCCCCTCGTGGCCCCCCTGACGTACTTCTTCCGCCTATATATCTCCATATACCCTAAAAACATCCGAGAGCACAATAGATCGGGAGTTCCGCCTCCAGAAGCCTCCGTAGCCACCGAAAGCCAATCTAGACCCATTCCGGCACCCTGCCGGAGGGGGAAATCCCTCTCTGGTGGCCATCTTCATCATCCCGGTGCTCTCCATGACGAGGAGGGAGTAATTCTCCCTCGGGGCTGAGGGTATGTACCAGTAGCTATGTGTTTGATCTCTCTCTCTCTCGTGTTCTTGATTTGGCACGATCTTGATGTATCACGAGCTTTGCTATTATAGTTGAATCTTATGTTTCTCCTCCCCCTCTTCTCTCTTGTAATGAATTGAGTTTCCCCTTTGAAGTAATCTTATCGGATTGAGTCTTTAAAGATTTGAGAACACTTGATGTATGTCTTGCCGTGGATATCTGTGGTGACAATGGGATATCACGTGATTCACTTGATGTATGTTTTGGTGATCAACTTGCGGGTTCCGCCCATGAACCTATGCATAGGGGTTGGCACACGTTTACGTCGTGATTCTCCGGTAGGAACTTTGGGGCACTCTTTGAGGTCCGTTGTGTTGGTTGAATAGATGAATCTGAGATTGTGTGACGCATATCGTATAATCATACCCACGGATACTTGAGGTGGCATTGGAGTATCTAGGTGACATTAAGGTTTTGATTGATTTGTGTCTTAAGGTGTTATTCTAGTACGAACTCTAGGGCTGTTTGTGACACTTATAGGAATAGCCCAACGGATTGATTGGAAGGAATAACTTTGAGGTGGTTTCGTACCCTACCATAATCTCTTCGTTCGTTCTATGCTATTAGTGACTTTGTAGTGACTCTTTGTTGCATGTTGAGGGATAGTTATGTGATCCAATTATGTTAGTATTGTTGAGAGGACTTGCACTAGTGAAAGTATGAACCCTAGGCCTTGTTTCAACACATTGCAATACCGTTTACGCTCACTTTTATCATTAGTTACCTTGCTGTTTTTATAATTTCAGATTAGAAATACCTTTATCTACTATCCATATACCACTTGTATCACCTTCTCTTCGCCAAACTAGTGCACCTATACAATTTACCATTGTATTGGGTGTGTTGGGGACACAAGAGACTCTTTGTTATTTGGTTGCAGGGTTGCTTGAGAGATACCATCTTCATCCTACGCCTCCTACAGATTGATAAACCTTAGGTCATCCACTTGAGGGAAATTTGCTACTGTCCTACAAACCTCTGCACTTGGAGGCCCAACAACGTCTACAAGAAGAAGGTTGTGTAGTAGACATCAAGTTGTTTTCTGGTGCCGTTGCCGGGGAGGTGAGTGGTTGAAGGTATATCTTTAGATATTGCAATCGAGTCTTTTAGTTTCTTGTTTTATCACTAGTTTAGTTTATAAAAGAAAATTACAAAAAATGGAATTAAGTTTGTCTCATACGCTTCACCTTTTTAATATCTTCCGTGAGTATGATCGAAAGGATAATTGTGCTCAAGTGCTAGAAGAAGAAATCTATAAAAAAATTGGCACTAAATATTTGAATGATGAGCATGATTGCAATGTTGTTAGTATGAATTCTTTGAATGTCCATGATGCTAATGATATGCAAAGCCACAAGCTTGGGGAAGCTATGTTTGATGAAGATGATATTTTTTCTCCCCCAAGTTTTGATGAGCAAATTTATTATGATGAAAGCATGCCTCCTATCTATGATGATTATTATGATGACATGTATGCTTTAAATAATAATAATAACAATGAACCTTGTCATCTTGATCTTAATTTTCAATCACATGATAGTTATTTTGTTGAGTTTTCTCCCACTATTATTCATGAGAAGAATTTTGCTTATGTGGAGAGTAGTCAATTTTCTATGCTTGTAGATCGTGAAAAGAATGCTTTAGGTGCTGGTTATATTGTTGAATTCATTCATGATGCTACTGAAAATTATTATGAGGGAGGAATATATGCTTGTAGGAATTGCAGTAATATCAAGTTTCCTCCCTATGTGCTTAAAGTTTTGAAGTTATGCTTGTTTTACCCTCCTATGCTAGTTGATTATTGTTACCACAAGTTGTTTGCTCACAAAATCCCTATGAATAGGAAGCATGTTAGACTTAAATATGCTAGTCATATTCTTCATGATGCTCTCTTTATGTTTCAATTCTTATCTTTTATGTTAGCATCATTGAAATCATCATGCCTAGCTAGGGGCGTTAAACGATAGCGCTTGTTGGGAGGCAACCCAATTTTATTTTAGCTCCTTGCTTTTTGTTCCTTCTTAGTAATAAATAATTCATCTAGCCTCTGTTTATATGTGGTTTTATGTGTTTAATTAGTGTTTGTTCCAAGTAGAACCGTTGGGAAGACTTGGGGAAAGTCTTTGCGATCATGCTGTAAAAAACAGAAACTTTAGCGCTCACGAGAATTGCTGCCATTTTTATTTGGAGAGTGATATTTAGTTAATTCTTTTTGCAGATGATTAATAGATAAATTCCTCAGGTCCAGAAACTTATTTGAGAATTTTATGATTTCCAGAAGTATACATTTGATCCATATTACTACAGACTGTTCTGTTTTTGACAGATTCTGTTTTTCTTGTGTTGTTTACTTATTTTGATGAATCTATGGATAGTAAAATAGTTTATAAACCATAGAGAAGTTATAATACAGTAGGTTTAACACCAATATAAATAAATAATGAGTTCATTACAGTACCTTGAATTGGTGATTTATTTTCTTATACTAACGGAGCTTACGAGTTTTCTGTTAAGTTTTGTGTTGTGAAGTTTTCAAGTTTTGGGTAAAGATTTGATGGACTATGGAATAAGGAGTGGAAAGAGCCTAAGATTGGGGATTCCCAAGTCACCCCAAGGTAATATTCAAGGATAGCCAAGAGCCTAAGCTTGGGGATGCCCCGGAAGGCATCCCCTCTTCCGTCTTCGTTCATCGGTAACTTTACTTGGAGCTATATTTTTATTTACCACATGATATGTGTTTTGCTTGGAGCGTCAATTTATTTTGTTAGGATTTTCTTAATGTTATTTAGAACAATGTTTTCCATCTTTCATTTCAATAAAAGTGGCATTGATAGCCTTTATGATGCCTATGTTACAAGTATACATGTTGCTGTTTGAAAACAGAAAGTTTACCGCTGTTGCAATAATTCCCTAGAAAATTCAGAATAAGATAAAATGTTGAAACCTTTTGCATATTAAGCTCTGATAAATTTACTACAGTGGGAATTTTATTTCATAATTTTTGGAGCTAGGGAAGTATGGATGTTGCTGCACTCTTTACAGACTATCCTGTTTAGGCAGATTGCTGTTATGTTTGCATTGTTTGCATATGGTTGCTTCTTTAATGATTCTATTTGAGGATAGGACTATTAAATATGCAGAGACATTTAGTATGAAATGTAGAAAAATAATTTTAGTGATTTGCTACAGTAGAGTATGATAAGGTTTTGGCAATGGTTTATACTAACTTATCTCACGAGTCCTTGTTGAGTTTTGTGTGGATGAAGCTTTTGAGATTTAGGGAGACCGTGATATGAGAGGAATTAAGGAGACACAAAAGCTCAAGCTTGGGGATGCCCAAGGCACCCCAAGATAATATTTCAAGAAGTCTCAAGCGTCTAAGCTTGGGGATGCCCCGGTTGGCATCCCACCTTTCTTCTTCAACAACTATCGGTTAGTATCGGTTGATCCTAAGCTTTTGCTTCTTCACATGATGTTTGCTATTCTTAGAATGTCATTTTCTTTTGCTTTGCTTGCTGTTTGGATAAAATACCAAGATCTGAAATTATTAAATGTTAGAGAGTCTTCACATAGTTGCATAATTATTCAACTACTCATTGATCTTCACTTATATCCTTCGGAGTAGTTTGTCATTTGCTCTAGTGCTTCACTTATATCTTTTAGAGCATGGTGGTAGTTTTATTTTGAATAAATAGATGAACTATCATGCTTCACTTAGATTATTTTGAGAGTCTCAATAGCATGGTAATTTGCTTAAAATCCTAATATGCTAGGTATTCAAGAATAATAAAATTCTCTTATGAGTGTGTTGAATACTAAGAGAAGCTTGATACTTCATGATTGTTTTGAGATATGAGGATGGTAATATTAGAGTCATGCTAGTTGAGTAGTTGTGAATTTGAGAAATACTTGTGTTGAAGTTTGTGATTCCCGTAGCATGCACGTATGGTGAACCGTTAGGTGATGAAGTCAGAGCATCATTTATTTATTGATTGCCTTCCTTATGAGTGGTGGTCGGGGACGAGCGATGGTCTTTTCCTACCAATCTATCCCCCTAGGAGCATGCGCGTAGTACATTGTTTTGATAACCAATATATTTTTGCAATAAGTATGTGAGTTCTTCATGACTAATGTTGAGTCCATGGATGATACGCACTCTCACCCTTCCACCATTGCTAGCCTCTCTAGTACCGCGCAACTTTTGCCGGTACCATAAACCCACCATACATGTTCCTCAAAACAGACACCATACCTACCTATCATGGCAACCCCTACTCACTCACATTGATATCTATTGATGGGAATCTCCATAGCCCGCTGATACGCCTAGTTGCTGTGAGACTATCTTCTCCCTTTTTGTCTTCTCCAGAACCACCATTCTATTCCACCTATAGTGCTATGTCCATGGCTCACGCTCATGTATTGCGTGAAGATTGAAAAAGTTTGAGAACATCAAAAGTATGAAACAATTGCTTGGCTTGTCATTGGGGTTGTGCATTATTTAAATATTTTGTGTGGTGAAGATAGAGCATAGCCAGACTATATGATTTTGTAGGGATAACTTTCTTTGGCCATGTTATTTTGAGAAGACATGATTGCTTAGTTAGTATGCTTGAAGTATTATTATTTTTATGTCAATATTAAACTTTTGTCTTGAATCTTATGGATCTGAATATTCATACCACAATTAAGAAGAATCACATTGAAATTATACCAAGTAGCACTCCGCATCAAAAATTCTGTTTTTATCTTTTACCTACTCGAGGACGAGCAGGAATTAAGCTTGGGGATGTTGATACGTCTCCAACGTATCTATAATTTTTGATTGCTCCAAGCTATATTATCTATTGTTTTGAATGTTTATGGGCTTTATTATACATTTTATATCATTTTTTGGGACTAACCTATTAACCCAAAGCCTAGTGCCAGTTTCTGTTTTTACCCTGTTTTAGGGTTTCGAAGAAAAGGAAAATCAAACGGAGTCCAATTGACCTGAAACTTCACGGAACTCATTTTTGGAAGGAAAGAAGCCCAGAAGACTTTGAGTGCATGTCGGGGGATCTGCGAGGAGGCCACGAGGCAGGGGGGCGCACCCACCCCCCTGTGCGCGCCCTCCACCCTCGTGGGCCCCTCGTGGCCCCCCTGACGTACTTCTTCCGCCTATATATCTCCATGTACCCTAAAAACATCCGAGAGCACAATAGATCGGGAGTTCCGCCGCCAAAAGCCTCCGTAGCCACCGAAAGCCAATCTAGACCCGTTCCAGCACCCTGCCGGAGGGGGAAATCCCTTTCCGGTGGCCATCTTCATCATCCCAGTGCTCTCCATGACGAGGAGGGAGTAGTTCTCCCTCGGGGCTGAGGGTATGTACCAGTAGCTATGTGTTTGATCTCTCTCTCTCTCTCTCGTGTTCTTGATTTGGCACGATCTTGATGTATCACGAGCTTTGCTATTATAGTTGGATCTTATGTTTATCCTCCCCCTCTTCTCCCTTGTAATGAATTGAGTTTCCCCTTTGAAGTAATCTTATTGGATTGAGTCTTTAAAGAGTTGAGAACACTTGATGTATGTCTTGCCGTGGATATCTGTGGTGACAATGGGACATCATGTGATTCACTTGATGTATGTTTTGGTGATGAACTTGCGGGTTTCGCCCATGAACCTATGCATAGGGGTTGGCACATGTTTTCGTCGTGATTCTCCGGTAGGAACTTTGGGGCACTCTTTGTGGTCCTTTGTGTTAGTTGAATAGATGAATCTGAGATTGTGTGACGCATATCGTATAATCATACCCACGTATACTTGAGGTGACATTGGAGTATCTAGGTGACATTAGGGTTTTGGTTGATTTGTGTCTTAAGGTGTTATTCTAGTACGAAATCTAGGGCTGTTTGTGACACTTATAGGAATAGCCCAACGGATTGATTGGAAAGAATCTTTGAGGTGGTTTCGTACCCTACCATAATATCTTCGTTCATTCTCCGCTATTAGTGACTTTGGAGTGACTCTTTGTTGCATGTTGAGGGATAGTTATGTGATCCAATTATGTTAGTATTGTTGAGAGGACTTGCACTAGTGAAAGTATGAACCCTAGGCCTTGTTTCAACGCATTGCAATACCGTTTACGCTCACTTTTATCATTAGTTACCTTGCTGTTTTTATAATTTCAGATTACAAATACCTTTATCTACTATCCATATACCAGTTGTATCACCATCTCTTCACCGAACTAGTGCACCTATACAATTTACCATTGTATTGGGTGTGTTGGGGACACAAGAAACTCTTTGTTATTTGGTTGCAGGGTTGCTTGAGAGAGACCATCTTCATCCTAGGCCTCCTACGGATTGATAAACCTTAGGTCATCCACTTGAGGGAAATTTGCTACTGTCCTACAAACCTCTGCACTTGGAGGCCCAACAACATCTACAAGAAGAAGGTTGTGTAGTAGACATCACCAGCCACAACACCAGATACCGAACACTTTGACACAATCGGAGGTTCTGCCATCGAAATAACACCTTCAGCCCACGTGATAATGGCCGTCATCGCCCCGTGGACAGAACCATTCCTGGCCTACCTAACCAGGCAGGAACTACCCGAGGACCAAAATGAGGCACGCTGCATAGTGTGGTGATCTAAAGCCTACAAGGTCCACGAGGGAGAGCTTTATAAGAAAAGCACTACCGGAGTCCTTCAAAAGAGCATCTCCGAAGAGGAAGGGCGGAAGCTTTTGGAAGAAATCCATGTTAGACTCGGCGGCCACCACGCCGCAGCCCGGGCCCTTGTAAGCAAGGCCTTCCGTACAGGTTTTTATTGGCCGACGGCCTGAGCAGATGCACAGTATCTGGTTCAACGTTGCGTCGGTTGCCAGCTTTTTGCAAACAAAAGCCATATGCCGCCTACCGCTCTCCAAACAATCCCCATTACTTGGCCCTTTGCAGTCTGGTGGCTTGATATGGTTGGACCCCTTAAAGGGGGAACCCATAAGAAAAAATACTTACTGGTCATGGTGGATAAATTCACCAAATGGATAGAAGCCAAACCCGTTAAAACGGCTGAATCCGGACCGGTGATAGACTTCATATCTGGGGTTGTACACCGTTATGGCATCCCCCACAGCATCATCACTGACAACGGCACGAACTTTACAGCCGATGAGGTAAAACTTTGGTGGAGCAACATGGGCATCAAGCTCGATTATGCTTCTATCTATCACCCGCAAACTAACGGTCAAGTCGAGCGAGCAAATGGTCTTATCATGAGTGGCATCAAACCCAGATTGGTGCAGTCCTTAAAGGAATCAAACACGCACTGGGTAGAGGAGCTCGACTCCGTACTATGGGGGCTGCGGACCACGCCGAATCGCACTACCGGATACACACTATTTTTTATGGTGTACGGCGCAGAGGCGGTTCTACCTTGCGACATAATTCATGACTCACCTCGAGTGCGCATGTACGAAGAAAAAGAGGTCGAGCTCGATCGGCAGGACAATTTGGATGCCCTGGAGGAGGAGCACGACGTGGCAAAAGCCCGTTCCGCATTCTATCAGCAACAGGCTCGAAAGTATCAAAGCAGAGAAGTACGGGCCAAAACCTATAACGTTGGCGAACTAGTTCTACGCCTGCTGGAGAAGAAAAAGAACAAGCTCAAGCCCAAATGGGAAGGTCCCTTCATTATTGACCAGGTTCTGACCGGTGGAGCGTACCGTCTGACGAAGCTATGTACCTAGGGTAGGGTCATGGATCTGTCCAAGATACCCTCCCCAACGTAAACTCTAAAAGGACCAGAAGCAGTTGAAGAAAAATCATCATCCACTCGACCATAAAGCTATGTTCCACTCGACAGTCTTGAAGACACTCGACGATACAAGAAACCACTCGGAGTGTAGAAGGCCTAACGTCACTCACGATGACAACGGTCGGTCATTCACTCTGTAACCTTAAAGATCATTTATATCTCTTTATTACTAGCGTTACCAGTAACGCCCTGCCTTAATGTACATTGAACCCTTTGTAACGTGGGCTGGCTGGGGTCCTGGCGCACTCTATATAAGCCAGCCCCTCCTCCGGGACAAGGGTTCGCACCCCCTGTAACTCACACGCATATATCCAGTCGACCGCCTCTGGGCTCCGAGACGTAGGGCTGTTACTTCCTCCGAGAAGGGCCTGAACTCGTAAAACTCGCATGTACAACTCCTCCATAGCTAGGATCTTGCCTCTACATAGCTACCCCCATTCTATTGTCAGACTTAGAACCACGACAGTTGGCGCCCACCGTGGGGCAGGTGTCTCAGCGACTTTTTGGAGAAGTTGCAATTTTTCCGATCCCCTTCATCATGGTTTCAGGCGGAGGTTTGGCTGAGGGCCGCGAGATCCGTCTCGGCGCGCTCGTGTTTGTCGCCGATGACTCTGCTTGGCTGCTGGAGGCTCCACCCGACGTCGACGCGCTCCCCGCCCGTGGAGCAACGCACTTTCGCGCGTGCGTCCGTGGCATCCTCCTACGGCAGCCGTCGACCCAGTATTAGTCGGCTCCTGCAGTTTCTCCCCTCCCTGCGGCCCGCCGGAGCAAGCGTTCCGGCCGATCGAGGCTTCAGCGGTGGGTGAAGCGTGCGGTGGCTCGCCAGTCGGCCACCCCTCAAGTCACGGCAATCGAGCCCGACGAAACTCTCTACGGCTTGTTCGATCTTTCGACTGGCTCTGTAGAGACTACATCCGAGTGCGATAGCAGCGACCCAGTGGCGGAAGTTTTGATGCTCAATGGGCCATGCAGTCCTCCTGGCTTCACCCGTGAAGACGGAGGTGATGGGGACAGTGATATGTCATGCGTTCATGAAGAGTACCTCCCCGAACCCCTATCTTCGCAGCGGAGAGAAGAGCTTCGCTGCCGGAACATGGATGCACTACACACTCCTGTCGTAGGAGAAACCCCTGACGCCCAGGCCTTGGAGGCGGCGCGCCTGGCCAACTTGGCTGAGCGCACTCGATTGGAGAATCTCCAGCGCGCACTCGACGAGTGTGCTCAACAGCGTGCTCCTGAATCCAGTCGACATCAACTCTTTCCGCCTCCGACTTAGGTATACCGAACTCCGATCCAGAATCTCGTAGCTACAGCCCGAATAGCGGAGTTGATCCAACCTTCCCAGTCAGAAGCTGGTCGAGGTCTGGTGCAGTTCCGAGCTTTGCTCCGTGCGGCAGGAGAGCAGAATACAACAGTACCTCAGTCATGGAATAGGATCCATAGCAGGTTTGTGGTTGCAGATACAGTTGAGTCAGCTCACAGCCCAAGATCGCCCCCGAGGCATGAGGGACATGGAGACCGATGAGATCAGTATAGAAACCGTGAGCAGTATGATCACCGAGTCAATCGCGATGATCATTGTCGAGTGCCCACACCTCCCCCAAGGAGTGGGTCGTACGTGCCTCGGCAACATGATGACAGACGCCCTCACAGTATGGGGCGGGGGATTCCAGTCGACCCCAGAGAGCCGGGCTTTGATGCAAGATCTATTCTCGTTCAGGGCTTGGTCGACAGAAATAGAGCTCACCGAGAGGGTCGTGACAGAGATATACCAACCAGCAGCAGGATACATGTCTCAGGTCCGGAGTGCTTCAGCAGAGCCATCAGAGCTGTAGTGATTCCCCCCAACATCAGGTTGGCGACTAGAGTCAGTAATTTCACTGGTGAGTCCAAGCCTGATACTTGGCTTGAATACTACCGAGTGGCTATCCAGATTGGTGGCGGCAATGATGAAGTGGCCATGAAACACCTTCCTCTGATGCTGGAGGGCTCGGCTAGAGCATGGCTGAATCAGTTAGCACCAAGCAGTATTTATACTTGGGAAGATCTTGCCCGAGTATTTGTCAGAACATTCGAATGTACTTGCAAACGGCCGGCAGGGCTGACCGAATTATAGTGTTGCGTGCAGAAACCGAATGAGTCTTTGAGGGATTATATCCAGAGATGGATCACATTGCATCACACAGTGGAGAATGTGTCTGATCATCAAGCAATTTGTGCCTTTAAAGAAGGCGTCAAGTATCGGGAGTTGAATATGAAATTCGGTCGGACAGGAGATATGACTCTGACTCGGATGATGGAAATTGCCACCAAGTATGCCAACGGTGAAGTAGAAGACCGACTCCGGAGTGGCAAGCACAAAACAGTCGCCCATGAAACCGGAGGAGGAAACTCCAGACGAAAACAAGAGCGCAAGGCCGAGCCAGCCGCTCCTGGTGAAGCCTTAGCTGTGACTCGAGGAAAGTTCAAGGGGAAGCCCAAGGGGCCGTGGAACCCCAAGAAAGTAAAAGATCAAGATGGAAATGATGTGCTGGATTTGCCATGCCACATCCACACCAAAAAAGATGAAGAGGGTAATTTCATTTACCCGAAGCATACCACTCGATAGTGTCGACTCCTAATCCAACAGTTCCGAGAGAAACAGCCCAAGGAAAAGGAGAAGGAAGCAGACAAGGTTGAGGATGAGGAAGAGGATGATGATGGTTATCCCCACGTGAATTCCACCTTGATGATTTTCGCTGACGTTGAGAGTAAAAGTCGATTGAAAGTCATCAACAGAGAAGTGAACATGGTCGCTCCGGTGACACCCAATTATTTGAAGTGGTCCCAGACTGCCATTACATTCGACCAGTCTGATCACCCAGCGCACATAGCCACCCCTAGGAGGCAAGTGTTGGTGGTCGACCCAGTAGTCGAAGGCACCGGACTGACAAAGGTTCTGATGGATGGTGGCAGTGGCCTGAATATACTGTATGCAGAGACGTTGAAAGGAATGGGCGTTCCGATGTCCAGACTCAGTGAGAGTAATATGAGTTTCCATGGGGTCATTCTAGGCAAGAAGGCTGCATCACTCAGCCAGATTGCTCTCAACGTGGTTTTCGGTGATTCCAAGAATTACCGCAAAGAAAAGTTGACATTTGAAGTTGTGGATTTTCAGAGTGCCTATCATGCTATTCTTGGCAGGCCAGCTTATGCACGTTTTATGGCTCGGCCATGTTACGTGTACCTCAAATTGAAGATGCATGGTCCCAAAGGGGTGATCACTATCACTGGTAATCGGAAGAAGGCAGAAGAGTGCTTCTAGAAGGGTTCAAAGATCACTGATGCACAGATGGCCGTAGTAGAATTGCAAGAATATCAGAAAAATGCAGATCTGAGTGATTTGTTGCGAGCCAAGAAGCCCGCCACAGATTTCAGCATTCCAGTCGTTTGGCGACACAAAGTCGATTCACATTCACCCGACAGACCCAAATGCTGCTCCGACTCACATTTCAACCACACTCGACTCCAAATAGGAAGAAGCGCTCATCCAATTCCTCCGTGAGAACTGGGACATCTTTGCATGGAAACCTTCGGACATGCCAGGTGTTCCCAGGGGACTGGCTGAGCATCGTTTCCGAGTTGACCGAAAAGTGAAACCAGTCAAAGAACATCTTCGATGGTCCGTCGTACAGAAGAGGAAGGCAATCAGTGAAGAGGTGGCTCAGCTTTTGGCAGCTGAGTTTATCCGTGAGATTTACCACTCCGAGTGGTTAGCTAATGTTGACATGGTCCCAAATAAGGACGACTCACTTCGCATGTGCATTGACTTCAAGCATATCAATCGGGCCTGCCCGAAGGACCACTTTCCTCTCCCTCGCATTGACCAAATAGTCGACTCGACTGCGGGGTGCGAGCGTTTGTCCTTTTCGGACGCCTACTCCGGGTACCACCAGATCCGTCTGTACGGACCCGACGAGATAAAAACAGCTTTCATCACCCCATTTGGATGCTTTTGTTATGTCACTATGCCGTTCGGCTTGAAGAACGCTAGAGCCACATTCATGCGGATGATTCAGAAGTGCTTGCTCACTCAGATCAGTCGGAATGTGGAAGCATACATGGATGACAATGTGGTCAAGTCACGTAAAGGTTCCGACCTACTGGTTGACCTTGCTGAAACCTTTGCCAACCTCAGAAGGTATGATATCAAGCTTAATCCATCAAAGTGCATGTTTGGAGTTCCAGGCGGAAAATTACTCGGTTTTCTCATTTCCGAACGAGGGATCGATGCTAACCCAGAGAAAGTGGGTGCCATACTTCGGATGAAACGCCCTGTGCGTGTGCATGATGTCCAGAAGCTTACTGGTTGTTTGGCCGCCCTAAGTCGATTCATTTCTCGCCTCGGTGAAAAGGAATTGCCTCTTTACCGACTGATGAAGAAATCAGATAAGTTCGAGTGGACTCCTGAAGCTGATGTAGCATTTGCAGAGCTAAAAGCTCTGCTTTCCACCCAGCCGGTGCTTGCTGCCCCAATCAGCAGAGAGCCTTTACTGCTTTATATAGCAGCCACTGGACAAGTTGTAAGTACAATACTTACGGTCGAGCGGGAAGAAGAGGGAAAAGCCTATAAAGTTCAGCGCCCAGTTTATTATATTTCTGAAGTTCTGACTCCGTCAAAGCAGAGATATCCGCACTATCAGAAGCTCGTTTATGGGATTTACATGACCACGAAGAAGGTTGCACACTATTTCTGTGATCACTCTGTTACAGTCGTTAGTGACGCTCCATTGTTAGAGATTCTGCACAACAGAGATGCAACTGGTCGAGTGGCAAAATGGGCGATTGAACTCCTTCCCTTAGATATCAAGTTTGAGGCAAAGAAAGCTATTACGTCCCAAGCAATAGCAGATTTCCTCGCTGAGTGGATTGAACAACAATTGCCGACTCAAGTTCACTCGGAGCACTGGACCATGTTCTTTGATGGATCTAAAATGCTGAATGGTTCCGGTGCTGGGGTGGTTGTGGTATCCCCCCGAGGAGACAAGCTCAGATATGTCCTCCAGATTCACTTTGATTCCTCCAATAATGAAGCTGAATACGAAGCACTCCTATATGGGTTGCGTATGGCCATCTCACTCGACGTCCATCGCCTCATGGTCTACGGTGACTCAGATTTGGTAGTCAATCAAGTGATGAAGGAGTGGGACATCAGAAGCCCAGCCATGACTGGTTACTTCAACGCGGTGAGGAAGTTGGAAAAGAAGTTTGAGGGGTTAGAGCTCCATCACATACCCCGACTGAAAAATCAAGCAGCCGATGACTTGGCAAAGATAGGTTCCAAGAGAGAAGCCATTCCCAGCAATGTGTTTTTGGAGCATATTCACACACCGACAGTTCAGGAAGATCCTTTTACTGAAGAGCCCCGCAGCCTAGGAGCGCCACAGATCCGACTGAAGTCGAGATCCCAGCCGTGGTTGACTTGATCATGGAGGTTCTGGCCATTACTCCTGACTGGACAGTACCATACATTGCGTACATCCTTAGGAAAGAACTCCCAGAGGACGAGGAAGAGTTTTGACAGATCATCCGTCGATCCAAGGCCTTTACTGTGATAAGAGGACAACTGTTCAGGGAAAGCGTGACTAGAGTCGGTTAGAAATGCATAACGCCAGAAGAAGGTCGAATGATCCTCAACGACATCCACTCGGGGACCTGTGGTCACCATGCATCCTCTCGGGCCATTATGGCTAAAGCATACCGAGCTGGATTCAATTGGCCACGAGCAATTGAAATGGCGAAAGATATAGTCGACAGATGTGAAGGCTGCCAGTTTTACTCTGACATGTCTCACAAGCCAGTGTCAGCCCTAAAGACCATTCCCCTCGTCTGGCCCTTTGCTGTTTGGGGATTGGATATGGTTGGACCACTGAGAACTGGTAGGAGCGGATTCACTCATGTGCTTGTAGCAGTCGACAAGTTTACCAAATGGATCGAAGCTAACCCTATCAAGAACCTTGAAGCCGGCACCGCTGTCAGTTTTATCAGAGAATTGACATTCAGATATGGAGTTCCACACAGCATCATCACGGACAACGGGTCGAACTTCGATTCTGATGAGTTTAGAGCTTTCTGCGCTTCTCAAGGCACACGAGTCGACTATGCTTCAGTCGCTCACCTGCAGTCAAACGGACAAGCAGAAAGAGCCAATGGCCTAATTCTGAAAGGATTGAAACCCCGACTGATGCGTGATCTCAAACACGCAGCAGGCGCTTGGGTCGATGAACTTCCGTCAGTTCTGTGGGGTTTGAGGACAACTCCAAATCGGTCGACTGGACAAACTCCTTTCTTCTTGGTCTATGGAGCCGAAGCTGTTCTGCCAACTGACCTGCTCCACAATGCACCCCGAGTCGACCTCTTCTCCGAAGAAGAAGCAGAGCAGGCCCGGAGGGATTCAGTCGATCTCTTAGAGGAGGAAAGAGAGATGGCCTTGATCCGGTCGACCATTTATCAGCAAGACTTGCGTCGATTCCACGCCAGGAATGTGAGGAGCCGAACCTTTCAAGAGGGAGACCTGGTTCTTCGAGTGGATCAACAGAAACCACACAAGCTCGCCCCAGCTTGGGAAGGCCCCTTCATCATCACCAAAGTTCTCCATAATGGAGCATACCATCTTTACAGTGTTGAGCATCATAAAGACGAGCCACGGGCTTGGAACGCGAAGCTGCTCCGCCCCTTTTATACTTAAGCACTCATTCGAATAAAATGTAATAAGAAGTACCTTCGTAATTTGTTCGTCAAAGACAAGAGCTTTTTAGTCTTCTCGCATGATTGTTGCTGCTTTTATTTACCTCTGAAATCCCCAAGTGCATGGGCTTAGCCGCGAATCCGTTTCGCCTAAGTTCAAAAGAAAATCCTACCGAGTGATGGGAAAGCCTCTCACTCGGGAGGCTTAGCCGCGAATCCGTTTCTCCTAAGTTTGAAAAAATCCTACGGAGTGGAGAGCAACCCTCCCACTCGGGGGCTTAGCTGCAGTCCAGTACTCGCCTAAGTTCTCCCACTCGGGGACATAACTGCAGTCCAGTACTCGCCTAAGTTTGTAAAATCCTACTGAGTGGAGAGCAATCCTCCCACTCGGGGGCTTAGCTGCAGTCTAGTACTCGCCTAAGTTCTCCCACTTGGGGACTTGGCTGCAGTCCAGTACTCGCCTAAGTTTGTCAAATCCTACCGAGTGAAGAACAATCCTCCCACTCGGGGGCTTAGCTGCAGTCTAGTACTCGCCTGAGTTCTCCCACTCGGGGACTTAGCTGCAGTCCAGTACTCGCCTAAGTTTGTAAAATCCTACCGAGTGGAGAGCAACCCTCCCACTCGGGGACTTAGCTGCAGTCCAGTACTCGCCTAAGTTTGTAAAATCCTACCGAGTGGAGAGCAACCCTCCCACTTGGGGGCTTAGCTGCAGTCTAGTACTCGCCTAAGTTCTCCCACTCGGGGACTTAGCTGCAGTCCAGTACTCGCCTAAGTTTGTAAAATCCTACCGAGTGGAGAGCAACCCTCCCACTCGAGGACTTAGCTACATTCCAGTACTCGCCTAAGTTTGTAAAATCCTACCGAGTGGAGAGCAACCCTCCAACTCAGGGACTTAGCTGTAGTCCAGTACTCGCCTAAGTTTGTAAAATCCTACCGAGTGGAGAGCAATCCTCCCACTCGGGGGCTTAGCTGCAGTCCAGTACTCGCCTAAGTTCTCCCACTCAGAGGCTTAGCTGCAGTCCAGTACTCGCCTAAGTTTGTAAAATCCTACCAAATGGAGAGCAATCCTCCCACTCGGGGGCTTAGCTGGAGTCCAGTACTCGCCTAAGTTCTCCCACTCGGAGTCTTAGCTGCAGTCCAGTACTCGCCTAAGTTTGTAAAATCCTACCGAGTGGAGAGCAATCCTCCCACTCGGGGGCTTAGCTGCAGTCCCGTACTCTCCTAAGTTCTCCCACCCGGAGGCTTAGCCGCGGTCCAGTACTCGCCTAAGTTTGTAAAATCCTACCGAGTGGAGAGCAACCCTCCCACTCGGGGGCTTAGCTGCAGTCCAGTACTCGCCTAAGTTCTCCCACTCAGAGGCTTAGCTGCCGTCCAGTACTCGCCTAAGTTTGTAAAATCCTACCGAATGGAGAGCAACCCTCCCACTCGGGGGCTTAGCTGCAGTCCAGTGCTCGCCTAAGTTTAAAAAAATCCTGCCAAGTGGAGAGCAACCCTCCCACTCAGGGGCTTAGCTGCAATCTATTACTAGCCTAAGTTCAAAACACGTCCCTATCCGCAAGGACGACGAGGTGCAGGTTGACTGCAACCTTCTCCTTTGGAGCTACGCCATGATAACCCACAAGTATAGGGGATCGCACAAGCTTTTGAGGGCAGAGTATTTAACCCAAATTTATTGATTTGACACAAGGGGAGCCAAAGAATATTCTCAAGTATTAGCAGCTGAGTTGTCAATTCAACCACACCTGGAAACTTAGTATCTGCAAGAAAGTGTTTAGTATCATAGTAATATGATAGTGGTGGTAACGGCAACAAAAGTAAAGACAGCAAAAGTAATGTTTTTGGTATTTTGTAGTGATTGTAACAGTAGCAGCGGGAAAGTAAATAAGCGTAAACCAGTATATGGAAAACTCGCAGGCACTGGATTAGTGATGGATACTTATGCCGGATGCGGTTCATCATGTAACAGTCATAACATAGGGTGACATAGAACTAGCTCCAATTCATCAATGTAATGTAGGCATGTATTCCGTATATAGTCATACATGCTTATGGAAAAGAACTTGCATGACATCTTTTGTCCTACCCTCCCGTGGCAGCGGGGTCCTATTGGAAACTTAGGGATATTAAGGCCTCCTTTTAATAGCGAACCGGAACAAAGCATTAGCACATAGTGCATACATGAACTCCTCAAACTACGGTCATCATCGGGAGTGGTCCCGATTATTGTCACTTCAGGGTTGCTGGATCATAACACATAGTAGGTGACTATAGACTTGCAAGATAGGATCAAGAACTCACATATATTCATGAAAACATAATAGGTTCAGATCTGAAATCATGGCACTCGGGCCCTAGTGACAAGCATTAAGCATAGCAAAGTCATAGCAACATCAATCTCAAAACATAGTGGATACTAGGGATCAAACCCTAACAAAACTAACTCGATTACATGATAAATCTCATCCAACCCATCACCGTCCAGCAATCCTACAATGGAATTACTCACACACGGCGGTGAGCATCATGAAATTGGTGATGGAGGATGGTTGATGATGACGACGGCGATGAATCCCCCTCTCCGGAGCCCCGAACGGACACCAGATCAGCCCTCCCGAGAGGTTTTAGGGCTTGGCGGCGGCTCCGTATCGTAAAACGCGATGATTTCTTCCCTCTGGTTTTTTCTCTCTGAAAGCAAATATATAGAGTTGGAGTTGGAGTCAGAGGGTCAATAGGGGACCCACGAGGTTGGGGGCGCGCCCTAGGGGGAGGCGCCCCCCACCCTCGTGGAAAGGGTGTGGGCCCCCTGGTCTTCATATTTGGCGAGGATTTTTTATTGTTTTTTCTAAGACCTCCCGTGGAGTTTCAGGTCATTCTGAGAATATTTGTTTTCTGCACATAAAACAACACCATGGTAATTCTGCTGAAAACAGTGTCAGTCCGGGTTAGTTCCATTCAAATCATACAAGATAGAGTCCAAAACAAGGGCAAAAGTGTTTGGAAAAGTAGATACGACAGAGACGTATCAACTCCCCCAAGCTTAAACCCTTGCTTGTCCTCAAGCAATTCAGTTGACAGACTGAAAGAAAGAAAGAAAAACTTTTACAAACTCTGTTTGCTCTTGTTGTTGTAACTATGTCAAGCCAGCATTCAAGTTTTCAGCATAGATCATTACTAACCACATTTGCAATAATCCTCAGGTCTCACAATTACTCGTATCAATAGCATAATCAACTAGCAAGTCATAATAATAAATCTCGGATGACAACACTTTCTGAAAACAATCATAATATGCTATAACAAGATGGTATCTCGCTAGCCCTTTCTGAGACCGCAAAACATAAATGCAGAGCACCTTTAAAGATCAAGGACTGACTAGACATTGTATATCATGGTAAAAGAGATCCAATCATAGTCATACCCAACATAGATTAATAGTGATGAATGCAAATGACAGCTGTGCTCTCCAGCTAGTGCTCTTTAATAAGAGGGTGATGACTCAACATAAAAGTAAATGGATAGGCCCTTCGCAGAGGGAAGCAGGGATTTGTAGAGGTGCCAGAGCTCGGTTTTGAAATAGAGATAAATTGTATTTTGAGCGGTATACTTTCATTGTCAACGTAACAACTAAGAGATGGCGATATCTTCCATGCTAAACACATTATAGGCGGTTCCCAAACAGAATGGTAAAGTTTATACTCCCCCTCCACCAACAAGCATCAATCCATGGCTTGCTCGAAACAACGAGTGCCTCCAACATACATCAGGTCCCAGGGGGAGTTTTGTTTGCAATTAATTTTGATTTAGTTTGCATAAAGCATGGGACTGGGCATCCCGGTGACCAGCCATTTTCTCGTGAGTGAGGAGCGGAGTCCACTCCTCTTGAGAATAACCCGCCTAACACGGAAGATAAGGACAACCTTTGTTGATACATGAGCTATTCGAGCATACAAAACAGAATGTTTATTTGAAGGTTTAGAGTTTGGCACATACAAATTTACTTGGAACGGCAGGTAGATACCGCATATAGGAAGGTATAGTGGACTCATCTGGAATAACTTTGGGGTTTAAGGGATTGGATGCACAAGCAGTATTCCCGCTTAGTACAGGTGAAGGCTAGCAAAAGACTGGGAAGCGACCAACTAGAGAGCGACAACAGCCATGTACATGCATTAAAATTAATAAACATTGGATGCAAGCATGAGTAGGATATAATCCACCATGAACATAAATATCGTGAAGGCTATGTTGATTTGTTTCAACTACATGCGTGAACATGTGCCAAGTCAAGTCACTTAAATCATTCAAAGGAGGATACCACCCCATCATACCACATCATAACCATCTCAATAGCATGTTGGCACACAAGGTAAATCATTATAACTCATAGCTAATCAAGCATGGCACAAGCAACTCTGATCTCTAATTGTCATTGCAAACATGTTTATTCATAATAAGCTGAATCAAGAACGCGGACTCATCATATTTACAAAAACAAAAGAGGTCGAGTTCATACCAGCTTTTCTCATCTCAGTCAGTCCATCATATATCATCATAATTGCCTTTCACTTGCACGACCGAACGGTGTGAATAATAATAAGAGTGCACGTGCATTGGACTAAGCTGGAATCTGCGAGCATTCAATAAACAGGAGAAGACAAGGCAATACGGGCTCTTTGGTTAATTCAACAATAATGCATATAAGAGCCACTTCAACAATTTAATTATGGTCTTCTCCTACTGACCCCCAAAGAAAAGAAAAGAAATAAAACTATTTACACGGGAAAGCTCCCAACAAGCAAAAGAAGAACGGGAAATATTTTTGGGTTTTCTTTTTAATTATTACTACTACAGCAGAAAAATAAACTACTACTAATTTTTTTGTTTTTCTTAAGGTTTAACAAACACACAAGAAGAAAGCAGGAAAAAGGAAAATAAACTAGCATGGATATTACAGTGAAAAAGTATGAGCACCGACATCTAGCAATGAGTGTGTGTGAACATGAATGTAATGTCGGTGAGAAATACGTACTCCCCCAAGCTTAGGCTTTTGGCCTAAGTTGGTCTATGGCCACGGCTGGCCTAGCGGATATCCATAATAATAGTTGTTGGGGTCGTACTGTGATGAGGAGGAATAGTTGGGATCATACTGTGATGAAGAAGAAGACTCTGACTGCCACTGGCTGACAGTCATCTCTGGATCCCAAGAATAAACAGATTGTCGTGGAGGCTCATCGTGTGGTTCCTGTTCTGGCTCCTCGGTAGGTGCAGGGTTCCGGTAGGCATGAATAGCCATCAACGGAACAAGGTATGTGCCTGCAGTCAAATCAAACAAAGAAGGAGCAGGCAGGGTGATAGTCTCAGGATGATGTTTATTAAAGAACAATTGATATCTAAGCTCCCCTGCCCTATTCTTAACAATAAAATCATGTGCTACCATACTTTTATGATCTAGATAAACACAGGGCAGCACCTTTTCTTCCTTCTCAGCATGCCTAATAGGTATGTTAAAATGTGCGGCTAGGCATGTAGCATAAATGCCTCCAAAGATGGGGCCCTTAGTACGGTTCATATTTAACCGTCTGGCAATAATACCGCCCATACTAAAAGTGTTATCACTGTATAAACCTTGGAGTAGAATAATTATATCAGGGATACTAAGGTTTCCACAGTTTCCGCGTCCAATTAAACAACGACTAGAAAATAATGCAAAGTAACGTAAAACAGGAAAATGTATGCTAGTGATTCGTGCATCGAAAACCTTCCTGGTTTCTCCTACAGTGATATTATTAATAAATCCCTCCACATCATCATAGTGTGGTTCTTCTGTCTTTCCCTCAAAAGGGACTAAACAAATACGACAGAAATCAAAAAGTGACATCTCCTTATGCTCATCATATAAATGAAATTCCACCGTAGGTGGTGAGTTCCTAGGATGAAAATAAAAGTTTTGCACAAAGGTATTTGTGAGTAAGAGATACTGATCGCATTGGTCGTGGAGGAAAGCGGTGAGGCCTGCATTGTGAGCCAATTCATGAAAATCTTCATAGATACCGGCTGCTCTCAAGAAATCATCAGAAGGCCATTCACACGCCCGAATCTCCACGGTGCGCGACAAATTATACTTAGGCTTCGGTGCCTTTTCCTTCGAGCTTTGGCTCGATGAGCCCCTCAATAATCTCCTCATCATTTTCTAAAAAATTCTGAAATTTTTAGTAACTTCAAACAAAAGTGAACCAACTTCAATAAAACTGATAGCAACTACTCCTACAAGTGCCTAGAGCCTATATCAAGCATTAGAACTACTTGGAACCATATAAATTTGACATGCAAGCTCAAGAACATGGTCACCTATGCAGCACAAATTTGCAAAGAATAGAGCACTAGAACAAAAACTAATTGGACCAATGGAGGAGTCACATACCAAGGAACAATCTCCCCAAGCAGTTTTGCAAGAGGTGCTTTGAGCAAGGAGATCGAAAATCACAGCAAAAGTGGCTGGAACTCGCGCTTGAGTTGGTTTTTCGGGTTTGTGTGAGGCAGAGGAAGAAGATGGATGCTGAGATAAGTGGAGGAGGGCCACCATGGGCCCACGAGGCAGGGGCACACCCTATAGGGGGGTGCGCCCACCACCCTCATGGCCAGGTGGCAGCTCCTCCTGTGGTAATTTTTGCACAGTAAATCCTCAAATATTCCCGAAAAAATCATATTAAATTGGCATGGCATTCTGAGGACTTTTATTTTCGGGATATTTTTATATTACACGGATAAGCCAGGAAACAAACAGAAAATATTATTTTTACTTTATTTCTACTAATTAACAGAAAATATAAAGAGGGTACAGAAGGTTGTGCTTCTAGTTTCATCCATCTCATGCTCATCAAAAAGAATCCACTAACAAGGTTGATCAGGTCTTGTTAACAAACTCATTCCGATAATCATGAAACCGGAGAAATTTCAAATAACACTAAGTTACCTCAACGGGGATATGCACATCCCCTATAATAAGTATATCATATTTCTTTTGACAGTAGGAAGAGGAAATTCAAAACCTCCAATTATAATCGATGGAATTTTTCCAATGGAGTTGATACTATGAACTTGAGGTTGTTTCCTCGGAAAGTGTACCGTATGCTCATTACCATTAACATGAAAAGTGACATTGCCTTTGTTGCAATCAATAACAGCCCCTGCAGTATTAAGAAAAGGTCTTCCAAGAATAATAGACATACTATCATCCTCGGGAATATCAAGAATAACAAAGTCCGTTAAAATAGTAACGTTTGCAACCACAACAGGCACGTCCTCACAAATACCGACAGGTATAGCAGTTGATTTATCAGCCATTTGCAAAGATATTTCAGTAGGTGTCAACTTATTCAAGTCAAGTCTATGATATAAAGAGAGAGGCATAACACTAACACCGGCTCCAAGATCACATAAAGCAGTTTTAATATAATTTCTTTTAATGGAGCAAGGTATAGTAGGTACTCCGGGATCTCCAAGTTTCTTTGGTATTCCACCCTTAAAAGTATAATTAGCAAGCATGGTGGAAATTTCAGCTTCCGGTATCTTTCTTTATTAGTAATGATATCCTTCATATATTTAGCATAAGGATTTGTTTTGAGCACATCAGTTAATCGCATACGTAAAAAGATAGGTCTAATCATTTCAGCAAAGCGCTCAAAATCCTCATCATCCTTCTTCTTGGATGGTTTCGGAGGAAAAGGCATGGGTTTTTGAACCCAAGGTTCTCTTTCTTTCCCATGTTTCCTAGCAACAAAGTCTCTTTTATCATAACGTTGATTCTTTGATTGTGGGTTATCAAGATCAATAGCAGGTTCAATTTCTACATCATTATCATTACTAGGTTGAGCATCATCATGAACATCATCATTAATATTTTTACTAGGTTCATGTTCATTACCAGATTGTGTTTCAGCATCAGACATAGAAATATCATTTGGATTATCAGGTGGTTCAGCAATAGGTTCACTAGAAGTTTGCACAGTTCTATCATTTTTCTTCTTCTTTTTAGAAGAACTAGGAACATCAATATTATTTCTTTGAGAATCTTGCTCGATTCTCTTAGGGTGGCCTTCAGGATACAAAGGTTCCTGAGTCATTCTACCAGTTCTAGTAGCCACTCTAACAGCATAATCATTTTTCATACTATTCATTTCATCAAGCACTTCTTTTTGAGCTTTAAGTACTTGTTCTACTTGAGTGGTAACCATAGAAGCATGTTTGCTAACAAGTTTAAGTTCACCTTTAATATTAGCCATGTAATCACCCAAGCATCTAATCTTATAAGCATTCTCTTTTAATTGTCTACCAAAATAAGCATTGAAGTCATCTTGCTTAAACATAAAGTCATCAAACTCATCCAAGCACAGACTAGCAATTTTAGTAGGAGGGACTTCAGCTTTATCATATCTATAGAGAGAATTTACCTTTACTACCTGTGTCGGGATATCGGGATGTTCTTCAATGAATAAAGGATTAAGATCATATACTTCGTCAACAAGCGGTATATTAAGACCATGTATTTCTTCAATAGGAGGTAAATTCTTAATGTCTTCAGCTTTAATTCCTTTCTCTTTCATAGATTTCTTTGCCTCTTGCATATCTTCGGGACTGAGAAATAGAACACCTCTCTTCTTCGGAGTTGGTTTAGGAATAGGCTCAGTAATTGGAGCGGGAGCTGGCTCAGGAGGTGCCCAATTATTTTCATTTGTCAACATATTATTCAATAGAATTTCAGCTTCATCCGGTGTTCTTTCCCTGAAAAGAGAACCAGCACAACTATCCAGGTAATCTCTGGAAGCATCGGTTAGTCCATTATAGAGGATATCAAGTATTTCAGGTTTCTTAAGAGGATGATCAGGCAAAGCATTAAGTAACTTGAGAAGCCTCCCCCAAGCTTGTGGGAGACTCTCTTCTTTAATTTGCATGTATATTTCCCTCAAAGCAGCTTGTTTCTTATGAGTAGGGAAATATTTAGCAGAGAAGTAATAAATCATATCCTGGGGACTACGCACACAACCAGGATCAAGAGAATTAAACCATATCTTAGCATCACCCTTTAATGAGAACGGAAATATTTTGAGTAAATAGAGGTAACGTGATCTCTCATTATTAGTGAACAGGGCAGCTATGTCATTTAACTTAGTAAGATGTGCCACAACAGTTTCAGATTCATAGCCATAGAAAGGATCAGATTCAACCAAAGTAATTATATCTGGATCAAAAGAGAATTCATAATCCTTATCAGGAACACAGATAGCTGAAGTTGCAAAAGCGGGATCAGGTTTCATTTTATCTCTAAGTGATTCTTTGTTCCATTTAATCAATAACCTCTTAAGCTCGTATCTATCTCTGCAGGCTAAAATAGCTAAAGAAGAATCTTTATCAAAAAGATAACCTTCAGGAATAACAAGCATATTTTCATCATCACTATCATCATCATATTAAGTTTCATCAATTTCTCTTTCTCTAGCCCTTGCAATTTGTTCTTCAAGAAATTCACTAAGGGGCACAGTAGTATCAGGCATAGAAGCAGTTTCATCATAAGTATCATGCATAGTAGAAGTGGCATCATCAATAACATGCGACATATTAGAACGAATAGCAGAAGCATGTGTAGGTGTCGCTAACTTACTCATAATAGAAGGTGAATCAAGTGCAGAGCTAGATGGCAGTTCCTTACCTCCCCTCGTAGTTGAGGGATAGATCTTGGTTTTTGGATCTCTCAAGTTCTTCATAGTGTCCAGCTGATATAAATCCCAAGTGACTCAAAGAATAGATCTATGCTCCCCGGCAACGGCGCCAGAAAAAGGTCTTGATAACCCACAAGTATAGGGGATCGCAACAGTTTTCGAGGGTAGAGTATTTAACCCAAATTTATTGATTCGACACAAGGGGAGCCAAAGAATATTCACAAGTATTAGCAGCTGAGTTGTCAATTCAACCACACCTGGAAACTTAGTATCTGCAGCAAAGTGTTTAATAGCACAGTAATATGATAGTGGTGGTAACGGCAACAAAAGTAAAGACAGCAAAAGTAATGTTTTTGGTATTTTGTAGTGATTGTAACAGTAGCAGCGGGAAAGTAAATAAGCGTAAACCAGTATATGGAAAACTCGTAGGCACCGGATTAATGATGGATAATTATGCCGGATGCGGTTCATCATGTAACAGTCATAACATAGGGTGACACAGAACTAGCTCCAATTCATCAATATAATGTAGGCATGTATTCCGTATATAGTCATACGTGCTTATGGAAAAGAACTTGCATGACATCTTTTGTCCTACCCTCCCGTGGCAGCGGGGTCCTATTGGAAACTTAGGGATATTAAGGCCTCCTTTTAATAGAGAATCGGAACAAAGCATTAGCACATAGTGAATACATGAACTCCTCAAACTACGATCATCACCGGGAGTGGTCCCGATTATTGTCACTTCGGGGTTGCCGGATCATAACACATAGTAGGTGACTATAGACTTGCAAGATAGGATCAAGAACTCACATATATTCATGAAAACATAATAGGTTCAGATCTGGAATCATGGCACTCGGGCCCTAGTGACAAGCATTAAGCATAGCAAAGTCATAGCAACATCAATCTCAGAACATAGTGGATACTAGGGATCAAACCCTAACAAAACTAACTCGATTACATGATAAATCTCATCCAACCCATCACCATCCAGCAAGCCTACGATGGAATTACTCACGCACGGCGGTGAGCATCATGAAATTGGTGATGGAGGATGGCTGATGATGACGGCGACGACGAATCCCCCTCTCCGAAGCCCCGAACGGACTCCAGATCAGCCCTCCTGAGAGGTTTTAGGGCTTGGCGGCGGCTCCGTATCGTAAAACGCGATGATTTCTTCTCTCTGGTTTTTTTCTCTCCGAAAGCAAATATATAGAGTTGGAGTTGGCGTCGGAGGGTCAACAGGGGGCCCACAAGGTAGGGGGCGCGCCCTAGGGGGGGCGCCCCCACCCTCGTGGAAAGGGTGTGGGCCCCCTGGTCTTCATATTTGGCGAGGATTTTTTATTGTTTTTTCTAAGACCTCTCGTGGAGTTTCAGGTCATTCTGAGAATATTTGTTTTCTGCACATAAAACAACACCATGGTAATTCTGTTGAAAACAGCGTCAGTCCGGGTTAGTTCCATTCAAATCATACAAGATAGAGTCCAAAACAAGGTCAAAAGTGTTTGGAAAAGTAGATACGACGGAGACGTATCACGCCACAAGTACAATGTGTGCTCCATCCCTATCCGCAAGGACGACGAGGTGCAGGTTGACTGCAACCCTCTCCTTCGGAGCTACGCCACAAGTACAATGTGCGCTCCATCCCTATCCGCAAGGACGACGAGGTGCAGGTCGACTGCAACCTTCTCCTTCGGAGCTACGCCACAAGTACATTGTGCGCTCCATCCCTATCCGCAAGGACGCCGAGGTGCAGGTCGACTGCAACCCTCTCCTTCGGAGCTATGCCACAAGTACAATATGCACTCCATCCCTATCCGCAAGGACGATGAGGTGCAGGTCTACGGCAATGCATGCTCCGTCCCAACCCACAAGGACGACGAAGTGCAGGTCGACTGGAGTCACCACCTCAGAGCTACGTCTCAAGCACAAAGATTATTCCGAGTAAAGAACAAAGTCCACTTGAAGGCAAAACGCAGGTGAGGGAGTCCTGGATTAGGGGGTCTCCGGACAGTCGGACTATATCCTTTGGCCGGACTGTTAGACTATGAAGATACGAGATTGAAGACTTTGTCTCGTGTCCGGATGGGACTCTACTTGGCATGGAAGGCAAGCTAGGCAATACGGATATGGATATCTCCTCCTTTGTAACCGACCTTGTGTAACCCTAACCCTCTCTGGTGTCTATATAAACCGGAGAGTTTTAGTCCGTAGGACACAACAACTACAACATACAATCATACCATAGGCTAGCTTCTAGGGTTTAGCCTCTCTGATCTCATGGTAGATCTACTCTTGTACTACCCATATCATCAATATTAATCAAGCAGGACTTAGGGTTTTACCTCCATCAAGAGGGCCCGAACCTGGGTAAAACATTGTGTCCCCTGCCTCCTGTTACCATCCAGCCTAGACGCACAGTTCGGGACCCCCTACCCAACATCCGCCGGTTTTGACACCGACATTGGTGCTTTCATTGAGAGTTCCTCTGTGTCGTCGCCGTTAGGCTTGATGGCTCCTAATATCATCGATGGCGATGCAGTCCAGACTTTTCTCCCCAGACAGATCTTCGTATTCGGCGGCTTTGCACTGCGGGCCAATTCGCTTGGCCATCTGGAGCAGATTGAAAGTTACGCCCCTGGCCACCAGGTCAGGTTTGGAAGATTAAACTACACGGCCCATATCCGCGGAGACTTGATCTTCGACGGATTTGAGCCTCTGCCTTGTGCGTCACGCGGTCACGATGAGTGTGGTCTAGCGCTACCATCGGATAGTGTTCAAGATATCACACAGGCAGCCGCTCCAACCCTCAATTCGGAGCCAGGTGCGCCTTCCGCGGATGGGTGGATGGACCCCACCACGGAGGCCTTACCCTCAGCAGCAATCGAGCCAAACATCGACCTTACCTTGCACGAGAGTCGTGTTGTTAAACTGCCGGATCCTTCTCCGGCCACGGACTCCGAACCGCCTGCGCCCGTTCCTATCGAATCCGATTGGGCGCCGATCATGGAGTTTACCTCCGTGGATATTTTTCGGCACTCACCCTTTGGTGACATACTGAACTCATTAAGGTATCTCTCCTTGTCAGGAGGATCCTGGCCGAACTATGTCCGGCAAGACTGGGATGTGGACGATGAAGAAATTCGAGGCCCACCCACCACCCACTTAGTAGCCACTGTCGATGACTTAACTGACATGCTCGACTTCGACTCCGAAGACATCAACGGTATGGACGACGATACGGGAGGCGAAGAGGAACCACCGCCCACAGGGCACTGGACAACCACCTCATCATACAATATATACATGGTGGATACACCCAAAGAAGGCAATGACAATGAGATAGCAGAGGATGACCCCTCCAAGAAGCAACCCAAGCGCCGACGGCAGCGGCGCCACTCAAAGTCCCGCCGAAGCAAAAGTGGTGATACCAGCACAGGAGATAATAATACTTTGGATAGTGCCGAAGACAACAACAATCCCCTCCAGCAAGATTTAGAACAGGAGAATGGAGGAGCCAGCCCTCCTGAGAGAGCGGCAGATGGAGAAGAGGAGGATGATAATTACATGCCCCCCTCCGAAGACGAGGCAAGCCTCGGCGATGATGAATTCGTTGCGCCAGTGGATCCCATCGAGCAAGAGCACTTCAAACGCCGGCTTATAGCCACGGCAAATAGCCTTAAGAAAAAGTAGCAGCAGCTTCAAGCTAATCAGGATCTGCTAGCTGACAGATGGACTGAAATCCTCACGGCCGAGGAATATAAACTCGAGCGCCCCTCCAAGTGTTACCCAAAGTGCAGGTTGCTACCTCGACTGGAGGAAGAAGCGCATGATACGGCTGATTGGCCACCTTGTGGCCGCGATAGAGAGGCATTCCAGCCAAAAACTCATCCTCCACCCCGACGCCATTCAAATAAAAAGGCATGGGGAGATAAGCCAGACCTGCAAGACATATTGGAGGACAAAGCAAAGCATGCAAGATCGATCTATGGATCACGAGGACGCGCCACTCTGCGAGACGATAAACATCACGCCGGATACAGCAAAAGCAAATCCGGCCGGGCCGAACACAGCGGGCAAGACCCATTCGAGCTGTGTCGCGATATAGCCCAATACAGAGGCACCACACACCCCTTATGCTTCACAGACGAAGTAATGGATCATCAAATCCCAGAAGGTTTCAAACCTGTAAATATTGAATCATACGACAGCACAACAGATCCCGTAGTATGGATCGAGGATTTCCTCCTCCACATCCACATGGCCCGCGGTGACCACTTACACGCCATCAAATACCTCCCACTAAAGCTCAAGGGATCAGCGCCGGCATTGGCTTAACAGCTTGCCAACCGAGTCCATCAGCTGTTGGGAAGATCTGGAAGCCGTATTCCTCGACAACTTTCAGGGCACTTATGTGCGGCCATCAGATGCCGATGACTTGAGCCACATAATTCAGCAGCTAGAAGAATCAGCCAGGCAATTCTGGACTCGGTTCCTAACAAGGAAAAATCAAATTGTTGACTGTCCGGATGCAGAGGCCCTAGCGGCTTTCAAACACAACATCCGTGACGAATGGCTAGCGCGGCACCTTGGTCAGGAAAAGCCGAAATCTATGGCAGCCCTCACGACACTCATGACCCACTTTTGTGTGGGAGAAGACAGCTGGCTAGCTGACAAACATGGCACCGGTCTGCGATTAACAGCAAGTAGCCATCTAAATGCATCAAGATAAATATGTTACAACACTCAAACATGACAACAAAATACCTGGCAGGGATCCACTCATGATGCTCGACAAAAGATGAACGTTGAGCTACGGCTAATTCACTCAATAACAGGTTCAAACAAGCATGGAAAAAGTGCAAATGATAACAGGTTTCCGACTTAGTGAAATTAACACAAGTATGGAATTTATCATCAGGAAGCACACTTTAGAGCATGAAAACTACATGCTACAGGAACATATCATGGCAAAGGAAGGCATGGCATGAAGCTACTCAAAGCACTTAACAAAAGTCCCTTAGTGACCTTGAGCCAAAAGGGATCAAAAAATACAATTGCAAGCATGTGAACATGGCAAAAACATAAACAGATTCAGACTTGGTGAAAAACTATAGCATGCAAAACAGATTAACAAGTAGGCATGTTTACGAGCTCGATGCACTCACTACAAAGCATGGCATGAAAAACTAAGCATACACCCATCAAGAAGACATGGCATAGAAGCTAGACATGGGAAGAACAACGACATAGCATGCATGGATCAATAGCAACATCCACGGCAAAATCGCTAAACATGTCAACAATCTGCCAGGATCATTTTATAGCAAAAGTAGAGCTCGATTGACTCAAGCTAGGGTGCTCCATAAATGCAAACAAAGACACGGATAGATAGAACACCACAATGTTATCAAAAAATCCTTACTGATCATCATCAAAAGAGGCACGGATCACTAGGAAACAACATGAACATATGGCATACCGACAAAATCAGGACAAGGACTTAGAGAAATTCTAAGTCCCTCAAATCAGCATTACTGATTACGCTACTTTGCAAGCTTGTGCTAGTCACCACAAATATCACAAAAATACATAGCAAGCACCTCTGTAAAGATGGCATGGAATATAACAAAACACATGTAGAGCTCAGGGTCATAGCATGCAAACATTAATCATGGCAAAAATGACAAAATGCCATTTGCTGAAACAGATCTGACAAAATACTCATATAGCCCTCTTCCAACAGCATTTCGGGCATCAAGATGAGCTCAAATGAAAATGATGCAATGAGACAAAATGATGTACTTGTCGAGGCGAACATTTTGATATGCTACAGGCACGAATGGGAGCTACGATGACAGAGTTACGATGCCATGAACAGTGGCTCGAAATACTGCAGAAAGAAAAGACTTAGTGAAAAAATGCAAGGGAAAGCGGGACTGGGCTTCACCTCGTGGGCTTCAACCCAGGGAGTAGAGAGGCTGGCTGGGCCTTGCACAGGCGCGGCCCAGGGGCAAACTGCCGAGGCCCGAGGAGGCGCTCGTCCTCCTCCTCCCGCTCGAGCAGGAGGGAGACGATGATGACAGGGGCGGTGGTGACGCGTTTGGTCTCCGGCGAGGGCAAGTGAGGGTCAGGGTCGCGGGGAGGCACCGGAAACGGACGGATCCAGGTGTGGGGACCCCGGATCTGGACTCGGCTCGGGCGGAGGAGCTTCGACGACGGCGGAACTCCGGTGAGCTTGAGGCCATGGTGGGGCGGTGAGGTCCGGCGAGGCGGCCGGCTTTCGGTCGCCGGAGAGGTGCAGTCCGGTGGAGGCGGCGCGCGGAGGCGCTCGAGACGCGAAGGCGCGAGGAGGCAGAGGCCGGCGAGGTGGAGCGCTCTGGCGTGTCACGCGAAGGGCGGCGGGGTCGAGCCGGCGACGTCCGGCGATGCTCCGGCGCGGGCGGAGCTAGCTGACGGGCGGCGCGGCGGCTCGGGCACCCGGGCGGAGCCGGCGGTGACGAACTGGCCCAGCGCAGCTCGGGCAGGCCGGAGATGGGCCTGGCGGGCCTGCGCGGCGATGTGGTCACGGCGGGGACAGGTGGCAAGCTGTGGTTAGAGGAGCGCGGTGGCGGGGAGACGTGGCGACGTCTGATTCGCCAGAGTGAGGTGGCTGACTGGGGTGGACATGTCCGGCCGGTGGTGGGGAGTTCTGTCTGGCGGCGGGAGGAGCGGGGCTAGGGTTTGATCTGCGCGGAATTTCAGAGGGAGACACATATCTATAGGTAGAGGGAGCTAGGAGAGTCCAAATGAGGTGCGGTTTTCGGCCACCCTATCGTGATCGAACGACCGAGATGATTGAGGGGGTTTAGGTGGGTTTTGGGCCACTTTGGAAGGGTGTTGGGCTGCAACACACACGAGGCCTTTCGGTCCCTCGGTTAACCGTTGGAGTATCAAATGAAGTCCAAATGGCACGAAACTTGACAGGCGGTCTACCGGTAGTAAACCAAGGCCGCATGACAAGTCTCGGTCCAATCCGGAAATGTTTAACACCCACACACGAAAAGAGGTAAAAGGAGACGCCGGATGACATAGGAGCGCCGGATTGCAAAACGGACAACGGGGAAAATGCTCGAATGCATGAGACGAACATGTATGCAAATGAAATGCACATGATGACATGATATGCAATGCATGACACGCAAGCAATGACAAGGAAACAACAGCGAATAACTGGAAGACACCTAGCACATCGGTCTCGGGGCGTTACAACACTCCACCACTATGAGAGGATCTCGTCCCGAGATCTAGAATGGCACCGGAGGGACAATGGAAGAGAAATAGAAGAGGTAAAACTAAGTTGCTTCTTTGGCAAACGAGAGAAACCATGATACTTGAGAGGTTGAACAAATTGGAAGAAAGAAAGAAAGAAATAGAGAAGAATAAAGTTAAAAGCACTCCATTATGAGAAGGGGAAAAGAAAGAACCGATTCGGGTAGCACTTCGGTTGATAAGATATGAAAGACCTGATAAAATGAAAGAGCTTGAGAAAAGGGACACAACACTCCGGTTAAAAGGATAAGCACGAACAGAACATGGTCCTGACAATCCGAGAAGATGGGTTGAGGAGAGCAACATCACAATGCCTCCGGAACGGAAGAATAGAAGATAGATAATTGAAATAGGAGAATTGAGAAGAAAATGCCAACTTGTGCCACAAAAGAGCTTGAAAAGGCATCTTTAGGAGAAGGGTCGAACGGAGTTATTGGAAACCCAACATCGAAAAGATAAGCTTTAAGTGGGCTTATGGAAAGCATCCCCAAATCAAGAGGTGAAATTCTGCCACTGATGAAAATAGTAGATTGGATTGATGTCACCAAGGAGACGAGAAACTATTTCACCGGGAGGATAAAAGAAGAACTTGGGTCCTTTATGAACACCATAATAGCAACCATCCTTAGGGAAGGCTTAAGGTGACATATAACCCAAGATAACTCCAAGAAAGAGATTGATGGATTTTAATATCCCATTCTAGACCACAGGTGAATCATGAAACATGACCTCAAATTATCAAGAATGACATAATACCACCTCCAATGGTACGGTAGAACGAATTGCACTCCGGATTGCAAGATGAAGAATGGTTGAGCTCCTCTGAAAAGAATCTTAAAGAACACTGTGAGAATGAAATTAAATCCTTGATGAACCATCATGTAGAACCTCCATGAAGAACTCCGGTAACAAAACATGATCAAACGGAAGGAAAAAGAAGTTGAAAACACAAGGTGAAGCCTTGTAATGATTTAGATGGATCTTCGTGGTGAAATAATTGAAAAAGGTTGGAACTCCAGGAAGAAGAGAAGATGAACAATTGAAATCAGGAATTTGATGAGACTTCGGAATAAAGAATTAAACGCTTGGATGAAACAAGAATAAGAATTACATTATGTGTATCCTTCACCAATTTAAATTGATGATAATCAACGGATTTGACATATTACTTATTCTCGTAGAAAAGATTAAGAGAGATATAACATAAACTTAATGGACCACCGGTAGGATTGAAACAACGAATGAATTGATATAATAATAAAGGAAGAGAAATCTTGAATGAACCACCGGTAAGAATTAAAAATGAACGAAGAGAAGATAAAGAAACACCAGGAAAAAATAGCAAATGAATGAAGATGCTTGAGAGAATTTATATACATGAGAACGAAGAGATCACAAGCTAATAAGAGAAAACCTGAAAGATGCACCGGTAAGATTGAAGAATGATGACTGAAAGCTGAGAATGAATAAATCTGAGATGGTGGCCTTCGGAGGAAATAAATGGAAAACAACTCATGAAATGCTCCGGGTGGGTGAAAAGAATTCTGACAATCGAAAACGATTATGAGAGGATGGTCTCGAACTAGAGCCACGAATCTCTGAGAGAACGAATAAGATATGGATGTAAAACTCTTCTTCGGTCTTCAAATGCAGAGAATGATGATGAGAAACACCACCATGAATTGTTGAGGCACTCCGGAATGAATAATGGAAAGGTTGAGCCAACGATGAAAAGAATTTAACCGATCTTGGAGAAAGGCATTTGACTGATGATAACTCATTCTTATGTCAAACTTCGAAAAGAATTTGAGGATAACTCCAGAAAAATAAGAAGAGTCAGGTAAGATCCTGGGAAAAAAACCTGTGGGTTAGGGCCCACTCAAAAGAAACACCCTTGGATGATTTAAAAGAGAGAATGCACCGGTTGAATTAAATGACTTGAATGAGATAACATCCTTGAAAGATCTTGAACGAATGCAGAGTGGAAACATGATTCTTCGAGATATCTAGAGCACTCCGGAACAAATGAGTAGCGAGAAGTGAATGATTATGAGGTGCACCGACAAGAGAAAGCATAGAAACAAGGAAAGGATATGATCGACAAAGCTTGAATTGGATCCACCGGAGAAGAAAAAGAACGAATAATGATAACTTGAAGCTCCATCAGAATCTTCATGAGAATCACCGGGTAAGAACATGAAGGAAAAGAATGGAGAGACTTCTCATCAATAAGATGATACTTGATTGAGAAATTTGAGTCGTTGAAGAAAAAAGGGTGGGAGGGTGGGAAAACAAAGGAAACTTGGGATGGATGAAACAAACACCGTTGAGAAGAAATGATAATTGATATTGCAAATGTTGAAGTGATCAGATCCACTTGAAGGGAAGCTCACCGTTTGAAAAGAAATTGAAATGACAAACTCGATGATCGAGAAGGATTAGTATTCACATAGAAATGTGAGAACACCGCTTAGGAAAAGGTATGGAATCAACATTTGACTTCTAAGCAACTCGAATACCACAACTCAAAAGCAAAACAAAGGATTGGCTTGCAAAATAAGCCGGAACAAACATATGATAGAGATTTCGTCCGAAGTTTTTGTGGTGGGGCCTACACGGGCTCGATCGTATAGCACCATCATGTACAAGGCAGTGCACATGACATACGAAGCATCCCCGAGTCGGCATAGCCAAGGACTCTTTAAGACACAACGAGACCACTGTAAAGCCAACCGTGGATAGGCGGACCACTAGACGTCGAACCCCAATTTCATATCATACATCTGACGGAAAGATATCCTAAGAGCTACTTGAATTCCCACTTATAAACTCCCGAAACTTTCCGGTTATGCAATCAGGTGTTGGGGATACAGGGGAAGCATAATATCTCACCCAAAACTAGCAAATCCTACATCCAGCTGTATCCATCCTTCAAAACATAACCAAGAAACCTTCGGAAATCGTCTACCTCAACCTTCGAAAAAGCATCCGTTATACGAGTTATGGCAATACTCTCGAACTCCCGCCCCAGTACTGGGTGGCGTCGAGGTTATCTCACCAACAACTGCATAAAAGAGATTTTCAATGTCGGCGAAACTAAACTCAGGTATTTCAGAACTGCAACAATAAAATTGTGACGACAACATGTCGGAGCTCAACTCCCCGGGACACTGCCACAACCCCTAAATGTCAGGAGGCACCAAGAACAATGTTCTTGTCACAAAACCATCGGAACGATTCCAAGATACCCGCGTGATCCTAAAAAAATTCCTACGGTCGGGGAATTCCTAAACTCTACGTCAGGATGCGTCACCAGAGCGACGAAGGGACTGAGGAGTAAAAAGAATTACTAAACTCTCCGATATATATAATCCTAAATGACTCAAAACATTTTTTCTAGACTCAACAACGCCAATGATTCGATCAAGCAGGGGGCTCCTAAGGTCGGGGAAGGCTCTGATTACCAACTTGTAATGCCCTCAATGCGGCTATATCTCCTACGTGTCGAAGCATGACTTAGAGGCATAACCGCATTGAAAGTAATGTCGCAAGTAAGGTAATCTTCACAACAACCCATGTAATAATATAAGGGAAAAGATGCATAGTTGGCTCACAATCGCCACTTCACACAATTACATGAATAAAGCATTACATCAACCAGATACGATCAAGGTCCGACTACGGAACCAAAATAAAAGAAGAGTACCCCAAAAGCTACACAGATCCCCGATCGTCTTGACTGGGCGCCACTACTAATCAACTAGAACGAAACAACATAAAGGACAAGATCTTCATTGAGCTCCTCCTTGAGCTTGGTTGCGTCATCTGCATAGTTCAACGGCACCTGCAAACTGGTTTTGGAAGTATCTGTGAGTTACGGGGACTCAGCAATCTCACACCCTCGCGATCAAGACTATTTAAGCTTATAGGAAGGGTAAAAGGTATGAGGTGGAGATGCAGCAAGCGACTAGCATATTTGGTGGCTAACATACACAAATGAGAGCGAGAAGAGAAGGCAAAAGCACGGTCAAACAACTATGATCAAGAAGTGATCCTAGAACAACCTACGTCAAACATAACTCCAACACCGTGTTCACTTCCCGGACTCCGTCGGAAAGAGACCATCACGGTTACACATGTGGTTGATGTATTTTAATTAAGATCAACTTCAGGTTTTCTACAACCGGACATTAACAAATTCCCATCTACCCATAACCGCGGGCACGGCTTTCAAAAGTTCAAATCCCTGCAGGGGTGTCCCAACTTAGCCCATCACAAGCTCTCACGGTCAACGAAGGATATTCCTTCTACCGGGAAGACCCGATCAGACTCGGAATCCCGGTTACAAGACATCTCAACAATGGTAAAACAAGTCCAGCAACACCGCCCGAATGTGCCGACAAATCCAGATAGGAGCTGCACATATCTCGTTCTCAGGGCACACTCAGATGGTCTCTCCATACAACTAAAACCAAACCTCAAGTTTCCCCGAGGGGGCGCTGCACAGGGCTCTAGTTTGGACCAACACTCAGAGGAGCACTGGCCTGGGGCGGTAACATAATGATGACCCTCAGGAGCGCGACTCCCATGGGAAAAGAAAAGGCTAGGTGGCGAATGGTAAAACTAATGTTGGGCATTGCTGGAGGAGTTTTATTCAAGGCGAACTGTCAAGGGGTTCCCATTATAACCCAACCGCATAAGGAACGCAAAATCCAGGAACATAACACCGATATGATGGAAACTAGGGCGGCAAGAGTGGAACAAAACACCAGGCATAAGGCCGAGCCTTCCACCCTTTACCAAGTATATAGATGCATTAATTAAATAAGAGATATTGTGATATCCCAACAAAATATCCATGTTCCAAACATGGAACAAGCTCCAATCTTCACCTGCAACTAACAACGCTATGAGAGGGGCTGAGCAAAGCGGTAACATAGCCAAACAACGGTTTGCTAGGACAATGTGGGTTATAGGCTTGGTTCAACAATATGGGAGGCATGATAAGCAAGTGATAGGTATCGCAGCTTAGGCATAGCAAAAGAGCGAGCATCTAGCAAGCAAAGATAGAAGTGATTTCGAGGGTATGGTCATCTTGCCTGAAATCCCGCAAGGAAGAAGAACGAGTCCATGAAGAAGACAAACGGACATATTCAAATGGGTCCTCACAAACGCGATGTTAACGGAACCAACCAGAAGAAGCAACATCGGAAAGAAGCATACAACATAGTAAACAACCAACACATGAACATGGTATGATATGCGGGATGCGGTATGCGATGCATATGCATGACTTGCAAAGGAATGATTGAACCTGGCCTCAACTTGGAAATCCAAGAGTTCCACTGGAAAGGTGAGGTGATTTTGGTTGAAATCGATATAAAGATCACCGGAATCGGATGCACGGTTTGGAAATGGCAAGCAAAACAAATATGGCACCGGTCTGCGATTAACAGCAAGTAGCCATCTAAATGCATCAAGATAAATATGCTATAGCACTCGAACATGACAACAAAATACCTGGCAGGGATCCACTCATTATGCTTGACAAAATATGAACACTGAGCTACGACTAATTCACTCAATAACAGGTTCAAACAAGCATGGAAAAGTGCAAATGATAACAGGTTTCCGACTTAGTGAAATTAACACAAGTCTGGAATTTATCATCAGGAAGCACACTTTAGAGCATGAAAACTACATGCTACAGGAACATATAATGGCAAAGAAAGGCATGGCATGAAGCTACTCAAAGCACTTAACAAAAGTCCCTTAGTGACCTTGAGCCAAAAGGGATCAGAAAATACAATTACAACCATATGAACATGGCAAATACATAAACAGATTCAGACTTGGTGAAAAACTGGAGCATGCAAAACAGATTAACAAGTAGGCATGTTTACGAGCTCGATGCACTCACTACAAAGCATGGCATGACAAACTAAGAATACACCCATTAAGAAGACATGGCATAGAAGCTAGACATGGCAAGAAGAATAACATAGCATGCATGGATCAATAGCAACATCCACGGCAAAATCGCTAAACATGTCAACAATCTGCCAGGATCATTTTATAGCAAAAGTAGAGCTCGATTGACTCAAGCTAGGGTGCTCCATAAATGAAAACAAAGACATGGATGGATAGGGCACCATAATGTTAACAAATCACCCTTATTGATCATCCTCAAAAGACGCACAGATCACTAGAAAACAACATGAACATATGGCATACCGACAAAATCAGGACAATGACTTAGAGAAATTCTAAGTCCCTGAAATCAGCATTACCGATTACGCTACTTTGCAAGCTTGTGCTAGTCACCATAAATATCACAAAAATACATAGCAAGCACCTTTGTAAAGATGGCATGGAATATAACAAAACACATGTAGAGCATAGGGTCATAGCATGCACACATTAATCATGGCAAAAATGACAAAATGCCATTTGCTGAAACAGATCTGACAAAATACTCACATAGCCCTCTTCCAACCGCATTTAGGGCATCAAGATGAGCTCAAATGAAAATGATGCAATGAGATGAAATGATATACTCGTCGAGGGGAACATTTTGATATGCTACACGCACGAATCGGAGCTACGATGCAGAGTTACGATGCCATGAATAGTGGCTCGAAATACTGCAGAAAGAAAAGACTTAGTAAAAAAAATGCAAGGGAAAACGGGACTGGGCTTCACCTCGTGGGCTTCGGCCCAGGGAGTAGAGAGGCTGGCTGGGCCTTGCACAGGCGCGGCCCAGGGGCGAACAGCCGAGGCCCGAGGAGGCGCTCATCCTCCTCCTCCCGCTCGAGCAGGAGGGAGACGACGATGGCAGCGGCGGCGGCGGCGCGTTGGGTCTCCGGTGAGGGCAAGTGAGGGTCGGGGTCGCGAGGAGGCACCGGAAACGGACGGATCCGGGTGTGGGGACCCCAGATCTGGATTCGGCTCGGGCAGAGGAGCTTCGACGACGGCGGAACTCTGGTGAGCTCGAGGCCATGGTGGGGCGGCGAGGTCCGGCGAGGCGGCCGGCTTCCGGTCACCAGAGAGGCGCGGCGGCTCATGCACCCGGGCGGAGCAGGCGGCGACGAACGGGCCCGACGCGGCTCAGGCGGGCCGGAGATGGGCCTGGCGGGCCCGCGCGGCGATGTGGTCACGGCGGCGACAGGTGGCAAGCTGTGGTTGGAGGAGCGCGGCGGCGGGGCAACGTGGCGACGTCTGATTCGCCGGAGTGAGGTGGCTGACTGGGGTGGACATGTCCGGCCGGTGGTGGGGAGTTTTGTCCAGCGGCCCGAGGAGCGGGGCTAGGGTTTGATCTGCGCGGAAATTTCGGAGGGAGACACATATTTATAGGTAGAGGGAGCTAGGAGAGTCCAAATGAGGTGCGGTTTTCGGCCACGCGATCGTGATCGGATGACCGAGATGATGGAGGGGGTTTAGGTGGGTTTTGGGCCACTTTGGAAGGGTGTTGGGCTGCAACGCACACGAGGCCTTTTCGGTCCCTCAGTTAACCGTTGGAGTATCAAATGAAGTCCAAATGGCACGAAACTTGACAGGCGGTCTACCGGTAGTAAACCAAGGCCGCATGACAAGTCTTGGTCCAATCCGGAAATGTTTAACACCCGCACACAAAAAGAGGTAAAAGGAGACATCGGATGACATAGGAACGCCGGATTGCAAAACGGACAATGGGGAAAATGCTCGGATGCATGAGACGAACATGTATGCAAATGAAATGCACATGATGACATGATATGCAATGCATGACACGCAAGCAATGACAAGGCAACAACAGCGAATAACTGGAAGACACCTGGCACATCGGTCTCGGGGCGTTACACAGGTGCAGCAGCTTGGACCTCCGGGGCGTGAGATGGGACGACAGAAGGAGTCACTGGTACAGTCCACGGTGTGGGGCGCTCACTCGACAAGGATACAGCGAAAGTTATAGAGGCCCCGCCCGCGTCTTCAGATTGACGGACGGTTGGTGTTGTCATTGGTCCTTGCTGAGACGCCTTGCGAGCTGCTACCTTTTTGCTCTTTCTGGGCTTAGGAGCCACATCTTCATCGTCGTCTGGGAGATCGATGATGTTGGGTGGAGCTGCAGGGAAGATCAGTCGGCCCCAAAGAAACCACTCGAATTCAATCGACTAAGTAATCAAGAACAAGATCATAAGAGTTTTTACCTGGGTTGGAGGTAACCGCGTCTTCCATCTCCTTGTCTCGGTACTGGTAGGAAGAGGTTCCTGATGTAGCGGCACTGCAAACGTCCGCACTCAGTCGGTCAGGTTCTGTTGCTCGAGTCGACAAAAATAACAGGTCAGATGATTACCCGAAGAGGGTGGGGACGACCACTTTGATCCTGGGTAAAGCCTTTGGCGGTTTGGAGGAGGTGGCCTTCGGTGCTTTTGGCGCTGGAGGCGGCACGACCTTGAGCTGCTTTGGGGCCTTCTCAATCGGCACTAGGGAAGACGTCCGGGGGTGCTTCGAAGATTGCCCAGTCGGCGCGGTCGCCAGGTCCGGGGTGCTCTCCGGGTCATGAGCGTGCTTGGAACTCCTCTCTCTGCGGGGAGGCGAGTCGACCTCTTCGTCATCAGTCGAGTCGTCGCTCTCCTCGTCCTCCTCGGCATCCAAGTGCCACTCGCCGCTCTCACCCCCGCTCGCTCCTTCCTCGACGTCTTGCCCCTGCACTCCATTGGGCATCGAGTACATGTCAATGAGATCCTGAAAATACAACGAGCAAAAGAAATACAGTCGGCCATCAACAAAGTGTCACACAGTGAATCGGTAAGGTACTTGGCAAAGCAGAATCATACCTGTTCCGGCTGGCGCGAGTGGTCGAATGGAATCACCCTCCTAGACCCCCGGGGATTGTCTTTGTTGCTAGTGATTCCCCTCAGTCACTTCTCCAAGTTGTCTTCACTGACGTCCTCTGGGTGGATCCGAGTGGAGTCCTCGAGTCCCCAGTACATCCACATCGGATGGTCACGGGCCTGAAGCGGTTGGATGCGTCGACTGAGAAAAACCTCCAGCAGGTCCATCCCAGTCACCCCGTCGCGGACAAGTTGGACGACCCGCTCGACCAACACCTTGACCTGTGCCTTCTCTTCTGGGACCACCCTCAAGGAGGAGGGCTTCTCCACTCGATCTAGGGAAAAGGGAGGAAGTCCAGTCGACTGGCCCGGGGTCGGGTGGTCCTTACAGTAAAACCAAGTCGACTGTCAGCCCCGGACCGAGTCGGGAAGGATCATCGCTGGGAAGGTACTCTTGTTCCTCATCTGGATACCAAGGCCCCCGCACATCTGGATCACGTGCATCCTCTCGTCACTCAGGTTGGCCTTCTTGACCGACTGGGAGTGACAGGTGACGATGTGTTTGAAGAGACCCCAGTGCGGTCGACAACCCAAGAAATTTTCACACATCAACACAAAAGTAGCCAGATAGACTATGGTGTTTGGAGTGAAGTGGTGGAGTTGAGCCCCAAAGAAGTTCAGAAAGCCACGAAAGAAAGGATAGGGAGGCAAAGAAAACCCGCGGTCGACGTGGGTGGCGAGGAGAACGCACTCACCCTCCCGCTGCTGCGGCTCGGTCTCGTTGCCTGGGAGCTGCGCCGATTTGTGGGGGATCAGTCCCCCCTCCACCAGATCATCGAGGTCATCCTGGCTGATCGTCGAGCGGATCCAGTCGCCCTGGATCCAGCCCGGCGGCAGGCCGGATCTTGATGACGATCTGCCCCGGCTGGTCCTCTTGCCCTTCGCCTTCGCGGCCGCCTTCTTCGCGTGCTCCAACGCCACCGTATTCTCTTTCCCCATGGTGGCAGATCGAGTCCGAGCGAGGTTGCGACGCTGAGAGCGGAAGCGAGCGCGGCGGAGAAGTCTGAGGAAGAAGGAAGAAAAGGGAGCGCGTTGTGCAAAGACCTGGTCCGGTGCCTTTTATAAGGTCATTCCCCGAGTGACTAACTGGTAGGCCCAAACGATCTAAGCGAATCCCGCAACAGTCGCATGCTCAATATGTGGCGAAAAAGGTGGCACGAGGATCGAGGCGACCTACCTAATCCGGCCCGATTACCACGGCCCCGCCCGTCTGGCGCACTTCCCAAAATTTGAATCCCGTGAAATCCGCAGAGAGCAGAGCAACTTGTCAGACTGAAAACATCCTCCACATTATCATTCGGAACTCTACCGTGAAAGTTCACTCGACAAAAACTAAGAATGGACCAAGGCGACTGAAAAAGAAGCTGATGTTATCTCCTTAGTTGATTGATCCAGAGCAAGATATACTCATAGCACGAAGAACGAGTCGGAAGTGTTCTCAACTCCTTCCTCACTCAAACCCTGATCCATTCGGGGGCTAATGATGAAGCTATGTACCTAGGGTAGGGTCATGGATCTGTCTAAGATACCCTCCCCAAGGTAACCTCTAAAAGGACCAGAAGCAGTCGAAGAAAAATCATCATCCACTCGACCATAAACCTATGTTCCACTCGACAGTCTTGAAGACACTCGACGATACAAGAAACCACTCGAAGTGTAGAAGGCCTAAAGTCACTCAGGATGACAATGGTCGGTCATTCACTCTATAACCTTAAAGATCATTTATATCTCTTTATTACTAGCGTTACCAGTAACGCCCTGCCTTAATGTACATTGAACCCTTTGTAACATGGGCTGGCTGGGGTCCTGGCGCACTCTATATAAGCCACCCCCTCCTCCGGGACAAGGGTTCGCACCCCCTGTAACTCACACGCATATATCTAGTCGACCGCCTCCGAGCTCCGAGACGTAGGGCTGTTACTTCCTCCGAGAAGGGCCTGAACTCGTAAAACTCGTGTGTACAACTCCTCCATAGCTAGGATCTTGCCTCTACATACCTACCCCCCATTCTACTGTCAGACTTAGAACCACGACACCGTCAGCGGGATGCATCGGACAATCGACTCGAGCCAAACCCATGGAACGCAGCCAGACTCTGAAGATTCTACGCCTAGTGCCGGACTCTATGTTCGTCTCCTTACCCCCGTCAATTTTTTTGCATATCTGTTATCTGTCTTTTCTCTCTTTCTCTCTTCTTCTTTTCTTCTCCTCAAGGCCTTAAAAGACTAACTTGTGTCTTGACTACACAATCTTGACGCGCTAACCGCGATTATACCTGGGGGGCTTCTTATATAGAAGCTTAATATAACTATTTTTCTGGGCCTTATGCCCCAAACATGTGTCATTCTTCCACATGTACCTTTTTTCGCCATTATATGCATCGATATGACTTAAGTTTTGGCCAAGCTGGGTTGCCTGGCTCTTGTATTTATGCCCTATGTTCCCATTAATTCGGCTAGGGCATAAGGGGAGCACCTCTGTGATTGTTACTGTCGGGTCAGCCGGATGTGTACCTCAGACTCGGTGAAGCCGAAAGCTAGAGTTCTTAAGGGAATATTCGGTCGATGAATAAAAGATGACTTTTATTTATTTTGATACATGCCCCCAGATGTTTATAGCCTGTGTCTATTTTCGCAGTTCGGACATGCACATTAGGGCATGCGTACCCAGGGAAAGGAACCCTTAACGGAACTATTCTCCCTGGAAGATGTTTCTTACTATCCATGTAATATAGCATATCTAGTTAGGTACTTGTCTGTTCAAGCACTTATGACCCCTACACCTGGTTTCCACGCATACCCCGGTTTTTATATAACCAAGCGGGTATTCGGATACACTCCGGACTATCGGGTCCAGAGGTCGAAGCGAAAAGGTCCGCCATGACAAATGATTTACAATCCGGCTAGGGACATTATATATGTCACTTAAAGTACACAGTCACTAAGACTGACTAAATTCTTCTTCTATACCATCCAACAGGCTGTCTAGCCTACAATCCTGTTGGGAATACTTTAAGGCTAATTCTACTTGGTCATACACCAAACTGACGGTATCTCTTTCCCATCGGGCCCCACAGGTCCGACCTCGGCCATGTGGTTTGGGTCATCTTTGGTATATCGCGTCTTCACCATGGCCTAGTCTTCCCTTGCACCTTGTCGGCAGGCTAATATCTTCCATAATCGGAAGCGCCGTCGCGCTCCCTTGAGCTTCTCTATAAGCTCCCCCATGCCTCCTGGCGGGGAGGCGGATGGCCACAAGGCTTGGGCAATACCCTGCATCACCTGCCGAACTTGTTCGTGCAGTTGTGAGAGCTCTGGTAGAAGATCACCCGCAGACCCGGGCATCTCCTCCGCGGGACGACCCGTCAGCATACCTGTAGACATAACTCTGTTAGCCAGCTTCTTCGCCGAACTCTTTCAAAAGTTCGTTCAAGCACTTACTGAAAATGCCGCGTCGAAGCCGCTTATTCTCCTTCACGGAGTCCGCGCCCAGCTGGATATTGGCGTCCTGGAGATTATTTTTCTCCTGCCTGACCCACGTAAGCATGCGCTCGCTAGCATTTAGATGTCGATTAGCACATTGCGCATTCTCCGGCACGGCCTCCGGATTCACTCCGGAGTCATCTACAACATCTATTGTTAGATTTGCATTCATGCCGCATACTATCTAGTACATGTCATCCTTTGCAATGGAAACAAGTGTTACTAGAGGGGGCCTTCTCGGACTCCTTCAACGCGGCAACCGCGGCCCGTAGCTGGGCTTTGCACTCCTCCAGCTCTTGAGACAATTGGGTATTCTTCTCTGAAAGAACCTGCACATATAATGATCCTTAAATCAGTTGTGTCAACTGTTTCAAGTCTCAAGGGCTACCGATATATATAATTGTCAGATTTTGTTACCCGTATATCCTTTACATACTGGTCCGTGGCTCTGGCAAGACCGTTTTGAGCAGCACAGATGTACGCGTCTCCGGAGTTGAAGGCCTCGAACGCCTCTTAGGAGAAACAAGCGTCACGAAGTACGGCCCGCCGACGCCTGTGATTCATGGCGCTCTCCACTTCGGAATTTGTAGCGGATAGTATATCCGCATCCTCTGTAGGAGGAGCATGCGGCGTTTGCCCCGTGTTAGCTTTCGCCTCTATGTCCGGCCCTGGAGCCCGACTGGTGGAGGCGTGATCGACAACCTCTCCGGATATAGTCCGGCGAGCGTTTTTCCTACTAGGAAACATGGACGTCATTATATTTTAAGAAAGATGACAACCACGGGGCAAGGTTCTATATCATACCTCTGCAACGGCGTCTTATTCCTGACCGCCTTCCTTTTTAGCCTACCCGGCTTCGGTGTCCCTTGTTGGCGAGTCACTACGGGTTCGGCAGGGCGTCCCGAGGGCCTTCCCTGTAAAACACCATATGTGTACGGTAGGTGAAGTGCATAAAAGGGGATCCTTCTCAGAAGTTGGGACTCCGGTTTTTCTTACATGCGATGCAGGGAGTAGCCCAGGATAGTCGGCTATGATGGCCACCATGGCATCATTGCAGCTCAAATGATAGAATGTCCTGTCAATCAGCTCCACAAATATGTTCGGATCCGCTTCAAGTCCGGGATCGAGGGCCCAGTCAGGGTCCTCCGGTTGTGGAGGTGGGCTGCTGACCTCCCTTACGGCTTTTCACAGTTCCTGCCATGAAACGGCAAGGTGAGTATTTATGACAAAGAATGCGGGAAGGTTGGGAGTAAAAAGTGACAGCTCACCCAGCTTGGGGGGTTGTACATGGAGAATCCATCCCGTGGCTTCATACGGATGAACTCCTCTTCCTCTCCCTTGAACAAATCGGACAGAATTTTTGCTAGAGCAGCAACTGAGTCCGGTCCCTTACGCCCGCAGCGGGTGGCATCATCTTCCCCGTTAAAGAGCCACATGGGGTGCCCTCGATATTGAAGTGGCTGCACCCCCCGCATTATACATATTGACATAACCTCGATTATTGTCAGTCCTAATTGAGCCAGCACTTTTATCCGGCCCATCAGGTAAAGGACTTCTCCGTTATCTTCCTCCTGAGGGCTCCGTGGGCGCCAGCTTTGGCGTTTCTTCAAAGGGGCATTGTCGAACTCGGGAAGACCCATCCAAATAGGATCTGGAAGGGGGGTGTCCTCCATGTAAAACCACTCCGAAGGCCAGTCTTCGGACGTCTTCTTTGGGGTACCGGACAGGTATTCGGTCCCAGCGATGCGCCATATTTCGGCTCCGCCCACTTGATATATTGAACCCTCCTGTGTGCGGGGCACAAGGCAGAATAGCCTCTTCCACAGCTCGAAATGAGCTTTGTAGCCCAGAAACAGCTCAGAAAGAGCAACATAACCAGCGATGTGTAATATGGAAGCGGGGGTGAAATTATGCAACTGGAGCCATAAAACTCCAAGAGCCCGCGGAGGAACGGATGGATCAGAAATCCAAGTCCCCTTAGTAAATAAGGGACAAGGCATACCCGCTCCCCCTTGGAGGGATTGGGGAAGCTCTCTGCTTGCTCCCCGCCATTATAGGTGGCGAGCCCAGCTCGAAGGGGGACCATATACCCTGGAGGGAGAAATCCCTGGGTCTGTAACTCTACTAATTGGCTGTGCGAGACGGAACACTTCTCCCAGTCACCGGGCTTAGGGCTACGGGAGCGGGAGGAGGAGCTGCGATGGCCGGCCATGTTGGAATGGATTTTTCCAAGCGCGCTCCGATGGATACTCGCCGTGGGAGGATGGTGTGGTATGGATCTAAGAATCCCCGTCTCTTTAATAGACAGTTTACTTACATGCCTAGGGTGGCAAATGTAAAAATGCCCTAGCTCCTTGCATTCGCTCGACACGTGGAAGATAGCCCTTATTGGGCGCGGAAGCCAAGAAGTGCAACATTTATGGGGAGTCGGACGCTACTCAGCAGATATTCGGAATTTGGAGAAGAACCCGCCTTGCAATGCCGAAGACAAATCTGCGCGCCGGACTCGTCGTCATTGAAGCCCGGTTCGGGTGCTACTGAGGGAGTCCTGGATTAGGGGGTCTCCGAACAGCCGAACTATATCCTTTGGTCGGACAGTTGGACTATGAAGATACAAGATTGAAGACTTCGTCCCGTGTCCAGATAGGAATCTCCTTGGCGTGGAAGGCAAGCTTGGCAATACGGATATGTAGATCTCCTCCCTTGTAACCGACTCTGTGTAACTCTAGCCCCCTCTAGTGTCTATATAAACCAGAGGGTTTAGTCCGTAGGACAACAACAATCATACCATAGGCTAGCTTCTAGGGTTTAGCCTCTACGATCTCGTGGTAGATCAACTCTTGTAATACTCATATCATCAAGATCAATCAAGCAGGACGTAGGGTATTACCTCCATTAAGAGGGCCCGGACTTGGGTAAACATCGTGTCCCCCGCCTCCTGTTACCATCCGCCTTACGCACAGTTCGGGACCCCCTACCCGAGATCCGCCGGTTTTGACACCGACAGCAAGCCATTGAGAACAAATGGATCTTCAAGAAGAAGACTGATGTTGACGGTAATATTACTATCTATAAAGCTCGACTTGTTGCAAAAGGTTTTCGACAAGTTCAAGAGATTGACTACGATGAGACTTTCTCACCTGTAGTGATGCTTAAGTCTGTCTGAATCATGTTAGCAATTTCCGCATTTAATGATTATGAAATTTGGCAAATGGATGTCAAAACTGCATTCCTGAATGGATTTCTAGAAGAAGAGTTATATATGATACAACCGGAAGGTTTTGTCGATCCAAAGGGAGCTAACAAAGTGTGCAAGCTCCAAAGATCCATTTATGGACTGGTGCAAGCCTCTCGGAGTTGGAATAAACGCTTTGATAGTGTGATCAAAGCATTTGGTTTTGTACAGACTTTTGGAGAAGCCTGTATTTACAAGAAAGTGAGTGGGAGCTTTGTAGTATTTCTGATATTATATGTCGATGACATATTGTTGATTGGAAATGATATAGAATTTCTGGATGGCATAAAGGGATACTTGAATAAGAGTTTTTCAATGAAAGACCTCGGTGAAGCTGCTTATATATTGGGAATCAAGATCTATAGAGATAGATCAAGACGCTTAATTGGACTTTCACAAAGCACATACCTTAACAAAGTTTTTAAGAAGTTCAAAATGGATCAAGCAAAGAAAGGTTTCTTGCCTGTGTTACAAGGTGTGAAGTTGACTAACACTCAATGCCCGACCACTGCAGAAGATGGAGAGAAGATGAAAGATGTTCCCTATGCTTCAGCCATAGGCTCTATCATGTATGCCTTGCTGTGTACCAGACCTGATGTGTGCCTTGCTATAAGTTTAGCAGGGAGGTACCAAAGTAATCCAGGAGTGGATCACTAGATAGCGGTCAAGAACATCCTAAAATACCTGAAAAGGACTAAGGATATGTTTCTCGTTTATGGAGGTGACAAAGAGCTAGTCGTAAATGGTTACGTCGATGCAAGCTTTGACACTGATTCGGACGATTCTAAATCGAAAATCGGATACGTGTTTACATTGAACGGTGGAGCTGTCAGTTGGTGCAGTTCTAAACAAAGCGTCGTGGCGGGATCTACGTGTAAAGCGGAATACATAGCTACTTCGGAAGCAGCAAATGAAGGAGTCTGGATGAAGGAGTTCATATCCGATCTAGGTGTCATACCTAGTGCATCGGGACCAATGAAAATCTTTTGTGACAATACTGGTGCAATTGCCTTGGCGAAGGAATCCAGATTTCACAAGAGAACCAAGCACATCAAGAGACGCTTCAATTCCATCCGGGATCTAGTCCAGGTGGGAGACATAGAAATTTGCAAGATACATATGGATCTGAATGTTGCAGACCCGTTGACTAAGCCTCTTCCATGAGCAAAACATGATCAGCACCAAGGCTCCATGGGTGTTAGAATCATTATTGTGTAATCTAGATTATTGACTCTAGTGCAAGTGGGAGACTGAAGGAAATATGCCCTAGAGGCAATAATAAAGTTATTATTTATTTCCTTATATCATGATGAATGTTTATTATTCATGCTAGAATTGTATTAACCAGAAACATAATACTTGTGTGAATACATAGACAAACTAAACGTCACTAGTATGCCTCTACTTGACTAGCTCGTTGATCAAAGATGGTTATGTTTCCTATCCATTAACATGAGTTGTCATTTGATTAATGGGATCACATCATTAGGAGAATGATGTGATTGACTTGACCCATTCCGTTAGCTTAGCACTCGATCGCTTAGTATATTGCTATTGTTTTCTTCATGACTTATACATGTTCCTATGACTATGAGATTATGCAACTCCCGTTTACCGGAGGAACACTTTGTGTGCTACCAAACGTCACAACGTAACTGGGTGATGATAAAGGTGCTCTACAGGTGTCTCCGAAGGTACTTGTTGGGTTGGCGTATTTCGATATTAGGATTTGTCACTCCAATTGTTGGAGAGGTATCTCTGGGCCCACTCGGTAATGCACATCACTTAAGCCTTGCAAGCATTGCAACTAATGAGTTAGTTGCGGGATGATGTATTATGGAACAAGTAAAGAGACTTGCTGGTAATGAGGTTGAACTAGGTATTGAGATACCGACGATCGAATCTCGGGCAAGTAACATACCGATGACAAAGGGAACAACGTATGTTGTTATGCGGTTTGACCGATAATGATCTTCGTAGAATATGTGGGAGCCAATATGAGCATCCAGGTTCCGCTATTGGTTATTGACCGAAGACGTGTCTCGGTCATGTCTACATAGTTCTCGAACCCGTAGGGTCCGCACGCTTGATGTTTCGATGACAGTTATATTATGAGTTTATATGTTTTGATGTACCGAAGGTTGTTCGGAGTACCAGATATGATCACGCACATGACGAGGAGTCTCGAAATGATCGAGACATGAAGATTGATATATTGGAAGCCTATATTTGGATATCGGAAGTGTTCCGGGTGAAATCTGGATTTTACCTGAGTGCCGGAGGGGTTACCGGAACCCCCCGGGGGTTAATGGGCCATCGTGGGCCTTAGTGGAGAAGAGGAGAGGCGGCCAAGGCAAGGTCCGCGTGCCCCTCCCCCTAGTCCGAATAGGACAAGGAGAGGGGGCGGCGCCCCCCCCCCTTTCCTTCTTCTCCTCCACCTCTTTCCCCTCTTCTGCTAATCCAACAAGGAAAAGGGAGGGAGTCCTACTCCCGGTGGGAGTAGGACTCCTCCTAGCGCGCCCCTCCTGGCCGGCCACACCTCCCCCCTTGATCCTTTATATACGGGGGCAGGGGGCACCCTAGAGACACAACAATTGATCGTTTGATCTTTTAGCCATGTGCGGTGCCCCCCTCCACCATAGTCCACCTCGATAATACTGTAGCGGTGCTTAGGCGAAGCCCTGCATCGGTAGAACATCATCATCATCACCATGCCGTCGTGCTGACGAAACTCTCCCTTAACACTCGGCTGGATTGGAGTTCGAGGGACATGATTGGGCTGAACGTGTGCTGAACTCGGAGGTGTCATGCGTTTGGTACTTGATCGGTCGGACCGTGAAGACGTACGACTGCATCAACCGCGTTGTGCTAACACTTCCTCTTTCGGTCTACGAGGGTATGTGGATAATACTCTTCCCTCTCGTTGCTATGCATCACCATGATCTATTGTGTGCATAGGAAATTTTTTGAAATCACTACGTTCCCCAACAGAGATCCCATCTTGGGGCCTTTTCCGGAGCTCCATTGGAGGGGGCATCGATCACGGAGGGCTTATACATCAACACCATAGCCTCTCCGATGATGTGTGAGTAGTTTACCTCAAACCTTCGGGTCCATAGTTATTAGTTAGATGGCTTCTTCTCTCATTTTGGATACAAAGTTCTCCACGATTCTCGTGGAGATCTATTTGATGTAATCTTCTTTTGCGGTGTGTTTGTTGAGACCGATGAATTACGGTTTATGATCAAGTTTATCTATGAACAATATTTGAATCTTCTCTGAATTATTTTATGTATGATTGGTTATCTTTGCAAGTCTCTTCGAATTATCAGTTTGGTTTGGCCTACTAGATTGATCTTTCTTGCAATGGGGGAAGTGCTTAGCTTTGGTTCAATCTTGTGGTGTCCTTTCCCAGTGACAGTAGGGGCAGCAAGGCATGTATTGTATTGTTGCCATCGAGGATAACAAGATGGGGTTTATATCATATTGCATGAGTTTATCCCTCTACATCATGTCATCTTACTTAAAGCGTTACTCTATTCTTTTGAACTTAATACTCTAGATGCATGCTGGATAGCGGTCTATGTGTGGAGTAATAGTAGTAGATGCAGGCAGGAGTCGGTCTACTTGTCTCGGACGTGATGCCTATATACATGATCATACCTAGATATTCTCATAACTATGCTCAATTCTGTCAATTGCTCAACGGTAATTTGTTTACCCACCGTAATACTTATACTCTCGAGAGAAGCCACTAGTGAAACCTATGGCCCCCGGGTCTATTTTCCATCATATTAATCTCCAGTCAACAAGCTATTTCTGGTGCCATTTTATTTCGCTTTATTTACTTTGCATCTTTATCATAAAAATACCAAAAATATTATCTTATCATATCTATCAGATCCACTTTCGTAAGTGATCGTGAAGGGATCAACAACCCCTTTATTGCGTTAGTTGCGAGGATTTTATTTGTTTGTGTAGGTGCGAGGGACTCGTGTGTGGCCTCCTACTGGATTGATACCTTGGTTCTCAAAAACTAAGGGAAATACTTACGCTACTTTGCCACATCACCCTTTCCTCTTCAAGGGAAAACCAACATAGTGCTCGAAAGGTAGCAAATGTCACTGTATGATTTTTGCCGAGTCTGTAAGATACCCTTTGAGGGCAGCATAGAGGAACCACATCGTAATTATGTGGAGGGATTTATTGATATGATTGTTGTAGGGGAAACGAGGAAAGTTTCTGATGCAAGAATTACTAGCATACATTTTCCTGTTCTACATTACTTTGCAATATTTGCTAGTAGATGCTTAATTGCTCGCGGGAACAGTGGAAATCTTAGTGCTCCTGATATTGTTATTTTGCGCCATGCTTTGTTTCGAGATACCACTTTTAGTTTAGGCGCCATTGTTGCTAAACGGTTAAATCTGAACCGTACAAAGGGTCCCGTCTTTGGAGGCATCTTTGCCTCGCGCCTTGCACACTTTAACATACCTATTAGGCATTATGAGAAAGAGGAAAAGTTGATGCCTCCTATTTTTTCTAGATTATAAGAGTATGGTAGCACATGATTTTTTTGTTAAGGATAAGAAGAAGATGCTTAAATATAGACTGATATTTGATAAAAATTACTTTGAGACTATTACCTTGTCTGCTCCCTCTTTGTTCAACATATTTTCAGGCACATACATTGTTTTGCCGGAGGCCGTTCATGCATACTGGAGCCTGACATCAGCTCCAGAGCCTGAGCCGGAGCCACCACTTGATCCTCACAGTCAGTTTGTTTATCAGTGGGATCCGGAGGAGATCGCCAACCAGTGGCACCCTGAGGACACTCCTCCGTACACTTGAGAGGGCGGCTTTCAGCCGTGGCCATAGACCAACTTAGGCCAAAAGCCTAAGCTTGGGGGAGTATGTATTCCCCACCGACATTACATTCATGTTCACACAGTCATGCCAGTTGTCGGTGCTCATACTTTTTCATTGTACCATCCATGCTAGTTTATTTTCTTTTTCCCATTCTTCTTGTGTGTTTGAAAAACCTTAAGAAAAACAAAAAATTTAGTTATAATTTTTAGCTAGTTTACTTTCTATTCTTGTAGTAGTAGTAATTAAAAAGAAAACCCAAAAACATTTCCCGTTCTTCTTTTGCTTGTTGGGAGTTGTCCCGTGTAAATAGTTTTGTTTCTTTTCTTTTCTTTGGGGGTCGAGAGGAGAAAACCATGATGAAAATGTTGAGTGGCTCTCATATGCGTTATTGTTAATCTAACAAAGAGCCTGTATTACCTTGTCTTCTCCTGTGTATTAAATGCTTGCAGGTTCCAGCTTAGTCCAATGCACGTGCGCTATTATTATTATTCACACCGTTCGGTCATGCAAGTGAAAGGCAATAATGACGATATATGATGAACTGATTGAGATGAGAAAAGTTGGTATGAACTCGACCTATCTTGTTTTTGTAAATATGATTAGTTCATCGTTCCTAATTCAGCCTATTATGAATGAAACATGTTTGCAATGACAATTAGAAATTATAGTTTCTCATGACATGCTTAATTAGCTAGGCGTTTATAATGGTTTACCTTATGTGCCAACATTCTATTAAAATGGTTGTGATGTGGTATGATAGGGTGGTATCCTCCTTTGAATGATTCGAGTGGCTTGACTTGGCACATGTTCACGCATGTAGTTGAAACAAAATCAATATATCCTCCACGATATTTATGTTCATGGTGAATTATATCCTACTCATGCTTGCATTCAGTGTTGATTAATTTTAATGCATGTTCATGACTGTTGTCGCTCTCTAGCTGGTCACTTCCCAGTCTTTTTCTAGCCTTCACTTGTACTAAGCAGGAATACTACTTGTGCATCCACTCCCATAAACCCCAAAAGTTATTCCGTATGAGTCCACCATACCTTCCTATATGCGGTATCTACCTGCCGTTCCAAGTAAATTTGTATGTGCCAAACTCTAAACCTTCAAATGAAATTATGTTTTGTATGCTCGAATAGCTCATGTATCAACTAGGGATGTCTATATCTTCCATGCTAGGCGGGTTATTCTCAAGAGGAGTGGACTCCGCTCCTCACTCACGAGAAAATGGCTGGTAACCGGGATGCCCAGTCCCATGCTTCAATTATAATAATTGCAAACAAAACTCCCCCAGGATTGTTGTTAGTTGGAGGCACCCGTTGTTTCGGACAAGCCATGGATTGATGTTTGTTGGTGGTAGGGGGAGTATAAACTTTACCATTCTGTTTGGGAACCGCATATAATGTGTGTAGCATGGAAGATATCGAGATCTCTCGGTTGTTATGCTGACAATGAAAGTATACCACTCAAAATATTATTTATCTCTTTTTCAAAAATCAAGCTCTGGCACCTCTACAAATCCCTGCTTCCCTCTACGAAGGGTCTATCTATTTACTTTTATGTTGAGTCACCATTCTTTTATTAAAGAGCACCAGTTGGAGAGCACCGCTGTCATTTACATGCATTACTATTAGTTTACATTGAGTATGACTGTGACTGAATCTCTTTTACCATGAATTACAATGTTTAGTCAGTCATTGATCTTCAAAGGTGCTCTGCATTTATGTTTTGCAGTCTCAGAAAGGGCTAGCGAGATACCATCTTCTTATATCATATTATGATTGTTTTGAGAAAGTGTTGTCATCCGAGATTTATTATTATTGCTCGCTAGTTGATTATCCCATTGATATGAGTAAACATGAGACCTAAATGTTATTGTGAATATGATTAGTTCATAATATTTGCTGAAAACTTGAATGCTGGCTTTACATATTTACAACAACAAGATCAAACAGAGTTTGTATAAGTTTTTCTTTATCACTTTCAGTTTGTTAACTGAATTGCTTGAGGACAAGCAAAGGTTTAAGCTTGGTGGAGTTGATACGTCTCCATCGTATCTACTTTTCCAAACACTTTTGACCATGTTTTAGACTCTAACTTGCATGATTTGAATGGAACTAACCCGGACTGACGCTGTTTTCAGCAGAATTGCCATGTTGTTATTTTTGTGCAGAAACAAAAGTTCTTGGAATGACCTGAAACTTCACGGAGAATATTTTTGGAATATATAAAAAATACTGGCGAAAGAATCAACGTTAGGGGGCCCACACCCTATCCATGAGGGTGGGGGCGCGCCCCCTGCCTCGTGGTCCCCTGATGCTCCACCGACCTCAACTCCAACTCTATATATTCATGTTCGGTGAGAAGAAAATAAGAGAGAAGGATTCATCGCGTTTACGATACGGAGCCGCCACCAAGCCCTAATCTCTCTCGGGAGGACTGATCTCGAGTCTGTTCGAGGCTCCGGAGAGGGGAATCCATTGCCATCATCATCATCAACCTTCCTCCATCACCAATTTCATGATACTCACCGATGTGCATGAGTAATTCCATCATAGGCTTGCTGGACGGTGATGGGTTGGATGAGATTTATCATGTAATCAGGTTAGTTTTGTTAGGGTTTGATCCCTAGTATCCACTATGTTCTGAGATTGATGTTGCTATGCTTAATGCTTGTCACTAGGGCCCGAGTGCCATGATTTCAGATCTGAACCTATTATGTTTTCATGAATATATGTGAGTTCTTGATCCTATCTTGCAAGTCTATAGTCACCTATTATGTGTTATGATCTGTTAACCCCGAAGTGACAATAATCGGGATACTTACCGGTGATGATCGTAGTTTGAGGAGTTCATGTATTCACTAAGTGTTAATGCTTTGGTCCGGTACTCTTTTAAAAGGAGGCCTTAATGTCCCTTAGTTTTCAATAGGACCCCGCTGCCACGGGAGGGTAGGAGAAAAGATGGCATGCAAGTTCTTTTCCATAAGCATGTATGACTATATTCGGAATACATGCCTACATTATATTGATGAACTGGAGCTAGTTCTGTGTCACCATATGTTATAACTGTTACATGAGGAATCACATCTGACATAATTATTTGTCACTAATCCATTGCCTATGAGCTTTTCACATATTGATCTTTGCTTAGTTACTTTTCCGTTGCCACTGTTACAATTACTACAAAACTGCTACTGTTACTTTTGCTACCGTTACCGCTGCTATCATATCACTTTGCTACTAAATACTTTGCTGCAGATATTAAGTCTTTCAGGTGCGGTTAAATTGACAACTCAACTGTTAATACTTGAGAATATTCTTTGGCTCCCCTTGTGTCGAATCAGTAAATTTGGGTTGAATACTCTACCCTCGAAAACTGTTGCGATCCCCTATACTTGTGGGTTATCAAGAATATTTTCTGGCGCCGTTGCCGGGGAGCATAGCTCTATTCTTTGAGTCACTTGGGATTTATATCTATTGATCACTATGAGAAACTTGAAAGATGAAAGAACCAAGATTTTTCCCTCAACTACGAGGGCAGGTAAGGAACTGCCATCTAGCCCTGCACTTGATTCACCTTCTGTTTTGAGTAAACTTGCGACAGCTACACCTGCTATTTATTTTGATATGTCGCATGTTATTGATGATGCCACTTCTGCTTTGCGTGATACTTGTGATGAAACTACTTCTATGCTTGATAATACTGTGCCACTAGGTGAATTTCTTGATGAACAACTTGCTAGGGTTAGAGAGAATGAAATTATTGAAACTGATAATAGTGATGAAAGTGATGATGAAGATTCTCCCCCTAAATATGAATTGCCTGTTATGCCTGAGGGTTATGTTATGGACGAAGAAACTGCTAGAGAACTTTTAGCTTGCAATGATAGATGTGATCTTAAGAAACTATTAGCTAAGCTGAAAGAAAAATCTTTGAATGCTAGAATGAAATATGACCCTGCTTTTGCTACTTCACCTATCTGTATTTCCGATAAGGATTATGATTTCTCTGTCGGTCCTAAGTTAATTACTTTTGTTGAGTCTGATCCTTTTTATGGCTATGAATCTGACTCTGTTCACTAATGATGAGAAAACTCGCTATTACTTTATCCTTAAGTTGTTTCCGTTCTCGTTAAAGGGTGATGCTAAAACTGTAAGGGAACGCGATAATTTCAAAAAAAACCTACGCACACACAAGATCATAGTGATGCATAGCAACGAGAGGGAAGAGTGTTGTCCACGTACCCTCGTAGACCGTAAGCGGAAGCGTTATGACGACGCGGTTAATGTGGTTGTATGTCTTCACGGTCGACCGATCCTAGCACCGAAGGTACGACATCTCCGCGATCTGCACACGTTCGGCTCGGTGACGTCCCACGAACTCACAATCCAGTAGAGTGTCGAGGGAGAGCTTCGTCAGCACGACGGCGTGATGACGGTGATGATGATACTATCGAAACAGGGCTTCACCTAAGCGCCGCTACGATATGACCGAGGTGGATTATGGTGGAGGGAGGTACCGCACACGGCTAAGAGATCAATGATCAACTTGTGTGTCTATGGGGTACCCTCCTCCCCCGTATATAAAAGAGTGGAGGAGGGGGAGGAGGCCGGCCTCCTAGGTGCGCCCCAAGGGGAGTCCTACTCCCACCGGGAGTAGGATTCCCCCCCCCCCCCCTTCCCTAGTTGGATTAGGAGAAGAGGAAGGGGAAGGAAGGAGGAAGGAAAGGGGGCCGGCCCCCCTCCCAATTCAGATTGGGCTTGGGGGGGGGGGCTCCTTTGCTCCCTTCTCCTCTCTCCCACTATGGCCCAATAAAGCCCATATACCTTCCGGGGGGTCGGTAACCTCCGGGTATATCGGTAAATTCCTGCGAGGACCCATGCCTCCCTCCTCGAGGCGCCCCTGCCACCCCGGCCTCTTGCGCCTAATTATGTGATTAATAACTGGCTGCGTCAATTACGGGATTAATTTTCTTCAGAAAATAGCCCCTTATTTCTCTGCGTGCGTTGGCTCAGAAAAGGAAACTGTTTCACACCGGTGAGAATAGGAAGGAAAATGAAACCGTAATTAATGATAATTGTGCCTTATGAATCTAGACGGAGTGAGTATATAGAATGCCATTAATTTTCCATTAATATTTTATTAATTTGTCATTAGGCCACACATCCATGGCTATAAAGAGATGGCATAGACTATTTGGATGTGCATCAGTTTTGTGGTCACTTACATTTCTTCGTGTCTTCATAACCGTTGAGACATGGGAGTCCTCAAGGTTCCAAGCCTGCTATTTCTCATGCTACTCCTCTTGGCTCCTGGTATGTTTTGTATCAAAATATCATTTAAAGAACAAGGAACTTCCTCAATGCATCATCTATACATTTGCTAGTCATATGTGAAATTCATACTCGATGTCTCTTATATTATCTTTTATCTTTGTAGAACACTATAGGATATGTTTTTTTTTCATACGCCATGCATATTGTGTTCTCTGTTCTGTAGCCTCTGATGCCGAGACTTGCAAGGAGGCCAGCGAGAGCTATACCACTATAAAGTGCCGTGATGATGCATGTGCTAAGGCCTGCCAGCTGGAGGGGTTTATTGATGGGACGTGTGAGATGGTCTGGGCAAAACCCGTTTTTCTCAGATGTTTCTGCAACTTATGTTGAAACTACCGCATGATGATCCATGTTTTGCTGAATAAAAACATGTTGATACTATCGCATGATGTGTGATGCAAAAAGTAATAAGATTTGATTTTAAAAATACTGGACATGAGCAATTGAAAAAATGTGGCTCTGCAAGATATTCCTTATTTTTTTGGCAGAAATTAAATTTCAAGGAGAACATTGCTCTTTATACACAAATATCTAACTCATGTCCATGTGCTACAAACTCATGTCATCTTGATCTCACGTACGAATTGTTCTCACGCGCAGCAGCACCACACAATTCGTACATTCTTGAGTTCTATTCGAGCGACTCTCGATAAAGAAAAATACTGGTCTAGCTGGCTCATTGCTGTGACAATGCACCCGATTTCTTTTATGATCCAGGCTACTTTTCAAAAACTTGTGAAAGAACCTGCAGCGCTCTGTGTCCATGCCGTGCCTGTTGATACTTTATGTGAGATATTTTTAAACAATGATATTAACGTTATCTCATAACTATCTGACTAATTATTCAGTTGTTGCTTGTTCGCTTTATGTTTACGGTCTGGCTAGGTCTCAGTCGACTGGGACTTAGCCAAGTCTCACTCAAGTGATATAGTATACCAAAAGAAAATGGAAAAAATAAAAAGAGAAAAATTGCACAAATCTCCATGCAAGATCAAATGAATATAGTATCAACTGAGACATAATCAAGTCTCGGTCGACTGAGACTTAGCAAAATTGTCATGTTTTATGTTGTTGTTGTAGAGGGACAAGTTATGGGCTGTGCAATCTCGATGTATTGATCGGTGCACCTGGCACGTATATATAAGTACAGAGGTGGGCCACAACCTCAACTATACAAAGGAAATAGGAGGTGGGCCCTACACACAAATATACACGTACACAATATACTCAACACCCCCCCCCCCCCCGGCAGTCGAAGCGGCGCCAGTGACGCAAAGACTGGAACGGAACTCCTCGAAGGTAGAAGTCGGCAGTTCCTTCGTCATCACATCGGTGAACTGTTGTGTCGGCACATGGAGAACCCGAATACGTCCAAGAGCCACCTGCTCGCGCACAAAGTGAATGTCCAGCTCAATGTGTTTAATCCGGCGATGATGAACGGGATTGGCGGAGAGGTACACCATAGAAACGTTGTCGCAGTAGACAACCGTAGCCTGGGAGACGTCGTGATGCAGCTTCTGAAGTAACTGTCGTAGCCAGGTGCACTTGGCAACAGCGTTGGCCACAGCTCGGTACTCAGCCTCCGCGCTGGAGCGCGAAACCATGGGTTGTCGCTTGGACGACCACGAGACGAGTGAAGGACCGAGGTAGACGCAGTAGCCAGAGGTGGACCGACGAGTATCGGGGCAGCCAGCCCAGTCTGCATCGGAGTAGGCCACCATCTCCGGAGAAGTAGACAACGTGAGTGTCAATCCGAGGGTCATCGTGCCGCGGATGTAACGAAGGATCCACTTCACAGAGTCCAATGGGAGTCACGAGGGGCGTGCATGTGGAGACACACATGCTGAACAGCATACTGAAGATCCGGTCTGGTGAGAGTCAAATACTGAAGAGCACCGACGATAGACCGGTAGAAAGGAGCATCCGACGCAGGCGAGCCCTCAAGAGCAGAGACATTGGCATTCGTGTCAACAGGAGTAGCAACAGGGTGACAGTTGAGCATGCCAGCACGCTTAAGAAGCTCATGTGCATACTTCTGCTGATGAAGAAAGAAACCATCCGGGCGCCGAATGACCTCAATGCCGAGGAAATAATGTAGAGCACCCAAGTCCTTAATGGCAAACTCATCACGCAGCCGGAGAGTAATCTGCTGAAGAAGAGCTGCGGAGGAGGCCGTCAGGATGATGTCATCGACGTAAAGAAGCAAGTATGCAGTCGTGTCACCGTGGCGATAGACAAACAATGAGGCGTCCGAGCGAGTAACGCTGAAGCCCAGTGTCTGAAGAAACCCGGCGATCCGCTGGTACCAGGCGTGGGGTGCTTGCTTGAGCCCGTAAAGAGAGCGAGACAGGAGACACACATGGCCAGGAAGTGAGGCATCGACGAAACCAGTGGGTTGCTCACAATACACCTGCTCCTCAAGATGGCCGTGCAGAAAGGCGTTGGATACATCCATCTGGTGAACGGGCCAGCCGCGGGAGACGGCGAGCTGGAGGACGGTGCGGATCGTGCACGGTTTTACAACCGGGGCAAACCTCTCAGTGAAGTCCACTCCAGCGCGCTGGCGGAAACCACGGACCACCCAGCGAGCCTTGTAGCGCTCGAGAATACCATCCGAGCGGGTCTTATGGCGAAAGACCCACTTGCCGGTGATGGCATTGGCGCAAGGAGGCTGGGGAACCAGTGTCCAGGTGCGGTTCCGTTGAAGAGCGTCGAACTCCTCCTGCATCGTCGCAAGCCAGTGAGGATCACGGAGGGCGGCGCAAGCGGACGCGGGAAGAGGCGACGGCTCCGCGGTGGAGGCTGTGAGAACATACTCGTCGCTCGAGTACCGGAGGCTCGGACAATGAACGCTGGTACGAGCCCGTGTAACTGGGCCAGGCGGCGCCGTCGGAGCCACCGGCGAGGCAGCCGGCGAGGCGGCCGGCGAGGCGGCCGGCGTCGGGGCCGGCGAGCCGGCCGGCGTCGGAGCCGGCGAGGAGGCCAGCGTCAGGGCCGGCGAGGCGGCCGGCGTCGGAACCGGCAAGGAGGCCGGCGTCAGGACCGGCAAGGTGGCCGGCGTCGGAGCCGGCGTCAAGGCGGCTGAAGAGGCGGCCGAGCCAGCAGCGCCCGACCCCGCGGCGCCCGAGTCGGGGGCGGCGGGTGAAGGAGGGGCGCCAGCCGCGCCGGCAGGGTCGGTCGAGGAGGCTGAGGGGGCGGGCGCCGGCATGAGGGTGCGAGGACCGCCAAAGCCCGGAGGCAGTCCACGGGCCGAATGAGACCGTCCACCTGACGAAGTCGACGAAGAGCCGCCGGTGGCCGGCGGTGATGAGGCGACAAGAGGTACCTGCTGCTGAAACGGAAACACCATCTCATCAAAGTAAATGTGTCGGGAGGTGAAGACACGATGGGAGACGTGATCATAGCAGCGGTAGCCCTTAGTGTTAGGTGGGTAGCCAAGAAAGATGCAGGCGACGAAGCGGGGTGCAAACTTATGAGGCGCAGTAGCGGCGATGCTAGGGTAGCAAAGGCAGTCGAAGATGCGAAGCCCATCATAAGAGGGGGTGCACCAAAGAGAAGATGATGAGGTGTAAAGTTCCTGCGAGTACGACATGGGAGGATGTTGATGAGGAGAGAAGCGGTGGCGAGAGCGTCAGGCCAAAAGCACGGAGGCACGTTGGCATGAAAGAGAAGAATCCTAACGCAGTCATTGAGATTGCAAAGGATGCGCTCAGCACGACCGTTCTGCTGCGAGGTGTACGGGCAAGTGAGACGAAAAATCGTGCCATGTGTGGTGAGAAGATTACGAACAGTGAGGTTGTCAAACTCCTTCCCGTTGTCTGTCTGCAATGCAAGAATGGGACGACCAAACTGCGTGAGAACATAGGAGTAGAAGGCGGCGAGTGTGGATATAACATCCGACTTGCGGCGCAATGAGAAGGTCCACACATAATGCGAAAAATCATCAAGTATGACAAGGTAATAAAGAAAGCCCGTATTACTGGCAACAGGAGAGGTCCAAACATCACTATGAATTAACTCAAATGGGTACGATGCAACAAAAGGAGAAGCCCTAAACGGAAGACGAGCATGTTTGCTGAGGCAACATGCATGACACGAGTGATCCTCGTTCTTATTACACATGAAAGAAAAACTCTGAAGTATGTGGCGAAGGGTGGTAGGATTAGGATGACCCAAGCGAGCATGCCAAAGATCCACTCCGGTGGCGAGAGCGACAGGGGCGGCAGAAGTGGTGGAGGTGGCGGAAGTGGTGAGGTTGTGGCCCACCTGGCTGTGGCTGCTGGCCGTAGGGCACCGCGTAGGGCTGCGACGCGGCGTAGAACGCCTGGTGTGGCTGTGGCCGGGCGCCGAGAAGTCCCGGGGCAGGGGCCCGAGGAACCGACATGGAGTAGGCATGCACAAGGCCGGTCCATGGGTTCTGGCCGGCGTACCACGGGGCCGGCTGATAAGCCTGCTGCGGTGGGTGGGGTGCTCCTCCCTGAGCGCCGGCGCCCCCCTGCTTGCGGCCACCATGACGGCCGCCACGACGACCCCCCCCCCCCCCGTTGGCCGCCGGCTGGAGCAGCTGGAAGGGGGTGGCCGGGGCGGGCGAGAAGGCGGGCGCCGCCGGCTGTGGCGGCGTCGGGCGCGGCGGTGGCGGGGCTGGACCCCCACGGGTGCCGGTGATGAGGGCGATGTGGGTTGCACGAGTCCGCGCCACCCACATCCAGCGCTCCTCCAACTTGAGGTACGCGACCACCTTAGCGAAGATAGGCTCCGAGATGAGAGTGAGGTTGGAGGCGGCGTTCCTGAAATCCTCCTTGAGGCCACCGGAGAGGGTGCTGATGAGGAGCTCGTCGCCGATCTTTTCCCCGAGATCATGGAGCTCATCGGCGAGCTTCTTGAGGCGCATGCAAAAATCATCGATGGATGAGTCAAGTTGCTGCGAGGCGGAAGCTAGCACGGGCGGCGTGTTGGGGAACGTAGCAGAATTTTAAAATTTTCTACGCATCACCAAGATCAATCTATGGAGTCATCTAGCAACGAGGGAGAAAGGAGTGCATCTACATACCCTTGTAGATCGCGTGCGGAAGCGTTCCAGAGAACGGGGTTGATGGAGTCGTACTCGTCGTGATCCAAATCACCGATGACCTAGCGCCGAACGGACGGCACCTCCGTGTTCAACACACGTAAGGTTGGGAAGACGTCTCCTCCAACTTGATCCAGCAAGGGGGAAGGAGAGGTTGATGAAGATCCAGCAGCACGACGGCGTGGTGGTGGAAGCAACGGTGATCTCGGCAGGGCTTCGCCAAGCACAGGGAGATGGAGGAGTGTCACGGGAGGGAGAGGGAGAGGCCAGGGGGTAGGGTGCGGCTGCCCTCCCCCCCCCACTATTTATAGGACCCCTAGGGGGGCGCCAGCCCTAGGAGATGCCATCTCCAAGGGGGGCGGCGGCCAAGGGGTTGGCTTGCCCCCCAAGGCAAGTGGGGTGCCCCCCACCCCTAGGGTTTCCAACCCTAGGCGCAGGGGGAGGCCCATGGGGGGTGCACCAGCCCACTAGGGGCTGGTTCCCCTCCCACTTCAGCCCATGGGGCCCTCCGGGATAGGTGGCCCCACCCGGTGGACCCCCGGGACCCTTCCGGTGGTCCCGGTACAATACCGATTTGTCGGGGAACGTAGTAATTTCAAAAAAAATCCTACGCGCACACAAGATCATGGTGATGCATAGCAACGAGAGGGGAGAGTGTTGTCTACGTACCCTCGTAGACCGAAAGCGGAAGCGTTATGACAACGCGGTTGATGTAGTCGTACGTCTTCACGGCCCGACCGATCAAGCACCGAAACTACGGCACCTCCAAGTTTTAGCACACGTTCAGCTCGATGACAATCCCCGGACTTCGATCCAGCAAAGTGTCGGGGAAGAGTTCCGTCAGCACGACGGCGTGGTGACGATCTTGATGTTCTACCGTCGCAGGGCTTCGCCTAAGCACCGCTACAATATTATCGAGGAGTACGGTGGAAGGGGGCACCGCACACGGCTAAGAAAACGATCACGAGGATCAACTTGTGTGTCTAGAGGTGCCCCCCCTGCCCCTGTATATAAAGGAGCAAGGGGGGAGGCCGGCCGTCCCTAGGGCGCGCCAAGGAGGAGGAGTCCTCCTCCTAGTAGGAGTAGGATTCCCTTCTTTCCTACTCCTACTAGGAGGGGGAAAGGAAGGGGAAGAGGGAGAAGGAAAGGGGGGCGCCACCCCCCCCCCCTTTCCTAGTCCAATTCGGACCAGAGGGGAGGGGGCGCGCGGCCCACCCTGGCCGCCCCTCTCTCTCCACTAGGGCCCATAAGGCCCATTACTTCTCCCGGGGGGTTCCGGTAACCCTCCGGCACTCCGGTTTTCTCCGAAATCACCCGGAACACTTCCGGTGTCCGAATATAGCCGTCCAATATATCAATCTTTATGTCTCGACCATTTCGAGACTCCTTGTCATGTCCGTGATCACATCTGGGACTCCAAACAAACTTCGGTACATCAAAATATATAAACTCATAATGAAACTGTCATCGTAACATTAAGCGTGCGGACCCTACGGGTTCGAGAACAATGTAGACATGACCGAGGCATGTCTCCGGTCAATAACCAATAGCGGAACCTGGATGCTCATATTGACTCCCACATATTCTACGAAGACCTTTATCGGTCAGACCGCATAACAACATACTTTGTTCCCTTTGTCATCGGTATGTTACTTGCCCGAGATTCGATCGTCGGTATCTCAATACCTAGTTCAATCTCGTTACCGACAAGTCTCTTTACTCGTTTCGTAATACATCATCTCACAACTAACTCATTAGTTGCAATGCTTGCAAGGCTTATGTGATGTGCATTACTGAGAGGGCCCAGAGATACCTCTCCGACAATCGGAGTGACAAATCCTTATCTCGAAATACGCCAACCCAACATGTACCTTTGGAGACACCTGTAGAGCTCCTTTATAATCACCTAGTTACGTTGTGACGTTTGGTAGCACACAAAGTGTTCCTCCGGCAAACGGGAGTTGCATAATCTCATAGTCATAGGAACATGTATAAGTCATGAAGAAAGCAATAGCAACATACTAAACGATCGGGTGCTAAGCTAATGGAATGGGTCAAGTCAATCACATCATTCTCCTAATGATGTGATCCCGTTAATCAAATGACAACACATGTCTATGGTTAGGAAACATAACCATCTTCGATTAACGAGCAAGTCAAGTAGAGGCACACTAGTGACGTTTAGTTTGTCTATGTATTCACACAAGTATTATGTTTCCGAATAATACAATTCTAGCATGAATAATAAACTTTTATCATGATATAAGGAAATAAATAATAACTTTATTATTGCCTCTAGGGCATATTTCCTTCAGTCTCCCACTTGCACTAGAGTCAATAATCTAGATTACACAGTAATGATTCTAACACCCATGGTGCTTTGGTGCTGATCATGTTTTGCTCGTGGAAGAGGCTTAGTCAACGGGTCTGCTACATTCAGATCCGTATGTATCTTGAAAATCTCTATGTCTCCCACCTGGACTAGATCTCGAATGGAATTGAAGCGTCTCTTGATGTGCTTGGTTCTCTTGTGAAATCTGGATTCCTTTGCCAAGGCAATTGCACCAGTATTGTCACAAAAGATTTTCATTGGAACCGATGCACTAGGTATGACACCTAGATCAGATATGAACTCCTTCATCCAGACTCCTTCGTTTGCTGCTTCCGAAGCAGCTATGTACTCTGCTTCACATGTAGATCCCGCCACAACGCTTTGTTTAGAACTTCACCAACTGACAGCTCCACCGTTTAATGTAAACACGTATCTGGTTTGCAATTTAGAATCGTCTGGATCAGTGTCAAAGCTTGCATCAACATAAACATTTACGATGAGCTCTTTGTCACCTCCATATACGAGAAACATATCCTTAGTCCTTTTCATGTATTTCAGGATGTTCTTGACCGTTGTCCAGTGATCCACTCCTGGATTACTTTAGTACCTCCCTGCTATACTTATAGCAAGACATACATTAGGTCTGGTACACAGCATTGCATACATGATAGAGCCTATGGCTGAAGCATAGGGAACATCTTTCATTTTCTCTCTATCTTCTGCAGTGGTCGGGCATTGAGTCTTACTCAATTTCACACCTTGTAACACAGGCAAGAATCCTTTTTTTGCTTGATCCATTTTGAACTTCTTGAAAATTTTGTCAAGGTATGTGCTTTGTGAAAGTCTAATTAAGCGTCTTGATCTATCTCTATAGATCTTAATGCCCAATATGTAAGCAGCTTCACCGAGGTCTTTCATTGAAAAACTCTTACTCAAGTATCCCTTTATGCTATCCAGAAATTCTATATCATTTCCGATTAGTAATATGCATCTACATATAATATCAGAAATGCTACAGAGCTCCCACTCACTTTCTTGTAAATACTATCAAAGCGTTTATTCCAACTCCGAGAGGCTTGCACCAGTCCATAAATGGATCGTTGGAGCTTGCACACTTTGTTAGCTCCCTTTGGATCGACAAAACCTTCTGGCTGCATCATATACAACTCTTCTTCCAGAAATCCATTCAGGAATGCAGTTTTGACATCCATCTGCCAAATTTCATAATCATAAAATGCGGCAATTGCTAACATGATTCGGACAGACTTAAGCATCGCTACGGGTGAGAAGGTCTCATCGTAGTCAATCCCTTGAACTTGTCGAAAACCTTTTGCGACAAGTCGAGCTTTGTCGACAGTAACATTACCGTCAGCGTCAGTCTTCTTCTTGAAGATCCGTTTATTCTCAATTGCTTGCCGATCTTTGGGCAAGTCAACCAAACTCCACACTTTGTTCTCATACATGGTTCCCATCTCAGATTCATGGCTTCAAGCCATTTTGCGGAATCTGGGCTCACCATCGCTTCTCCATAGTTCGTAGGTTCATCATGATCTAGTAGCATGACTTCCAGAACAGGATTACCGTACCACTCTGGTGCGGATCTTACTCTGGTTGATCTCCGAGTTTCAGTAGTATCTTGTTCTGAAGTTTCATGATCATCATCATTAGCTTCCTCACTAATTGGTGTAGGTGTCACAGAAAGCGGTTTCTGTGATGTACTACTTTCCAATAAGGGAGCAGGTACAGTTACCTCATCAAGTTCTACTTTCCTCCCACTCACTTCTTTTGACAGAAACTCCTTCTCTAGAAAGTTTCCGAATTTAGCAACAAAAGTCTTGCCTTCGGATCTGTGATAGAAGGTGTATCCAATAGTTTCCTTTGGATATCCTATGAAGACACATTTCTCCGATTTGGGTTCGAGCTTATCAGGTTGAAGCTTTTTCACATAAGCATCGCAGCCCCAAACTTTCAGAAACGACAACTTTGGTTTCTTGCCAAACCACAGTTCATAAGGCTTCGTCTCAACGGATTTTGATGGTGCCCTATTTAACGTGAATGCGGCCGTCTCTAAAGCATAACCCCAAAATGATAGCGGTAAATCAGTAAGAGACATCATAGATCATACCATATCTAGTAAAGTACGATTACGACGTTCGGACACACCATTACGCTGTGGTGTTCCGGGTGGCGTGAGTTGCGAAACTATTCCGCATTGTTTCAAATGTACACCAAACTCGTAACTCAAATATTCTCCTCCACGATCAGATCGTAGGAATTTTATTTTCTTGTTACGATGATTTTCAACTTCACTCTGAAATTCTTTGAACTTTTCAAATGTTTCAGACTTATGTTTCATTAAGTAGATATATCCGTATCTTCTTAAGTCATCTGTGAAGGTGAGAAAATAACGATATCCGCCACGAGCCTCAACATTCATCGGACCACATACATCTGTATGTATGATTTCCAACAAATCTGTTGCTCTCTCCATAGTACCGGAGAACGGTGTTTTGGTCATCTTGCCCATAAGGCACGGTTCACAAGTACCAAGTGATTCATAATCAAGTGGTTCCAAAAGTCCATCAGTATGGAGTTTCTTCATGCGCTTTACACCGATATGACCTAAACGGCAGTGCCACAAATAAGTTGCACTATCATTATCAACTCTGCATCTTTTGGTTTCAACATTATGAATATGTGTGTCACTACTATCGAGATTTAATAAGAATAGACCACTCTTCAAGGGTGCATGACCATAAAAGATATTACTCATATAAATAGAACAACCATTATTATCTGATTTAAATGAATAACCGTCTCGCATCAAACAAGATCCAGATATAATGTTCATGCTCAACGCTGGCACCAAATAACAATTATTTAGGTATAATACTAATCCCGAAGGTAGATGTAGAGGTAGCGTGCCGACCGCGATCACATCGACTTTGGAACCATTTCCCACGCGCATCGTCACCTCGTCCTTAGCCAATCTTCGCTTAATCCGTAGTCCCTGTTTCGAGTTGCAAATATTAGCAACAGAACCAGTATCAAATACCCAGGTGCTACTGCGAGCATTAGTAAGGTACACATCAATAACATGTATATCATATATACCTTTGTTCACCTTGCCATCCTTCTTATCCGCCAAATACTTGGGGCAGTTCCGCTTCCAGTGACCAGTCTGCTTGCAGTAGAAGCACTCAGTTTCAGGCTTAGGTCCAGATTTGGGTTTCTTCTCCTGAGCAGCAACTTGCTTGCTGTTCTTTTTGAAGTTCCCCTTCTTCTTCCCTTTGCCCTTTTTCTTGAAACTAGTGGTCTTGTTGACCATCAACACTTGATGCTCCTTCTTGATTTCTACCTCTGCAGCTTTCAGCATTGCGAAGAGCTCGGGATTGTCTTATTCATCCCTTGCATATTATAGTTCATCATGAAGCTCTTGTAGCTAGGTGGAAGTGATTGGAGAATTCTGTCAATGACGCAATCATCTGGAAGATTAACTCCCAATTGAATCAAGTGATTATTATACCCAGACATTTTGAGTATATGCTCACTGACAGAACTGTTCTCCTCCATCTTGCAGCTATAGAACTTATTGGAGACTTCATATCTCTCAATTCGGGCATTTGCTTGAAATATTAACTTCAACTCCTAGAACATCTCATATGCTCCATGACGTTTAAAACGTCGTTGAAGTCCCGATTCTAAGCCGTAAAGCATGGCACACTGAACTATCGAGTAGTCATCAGCTTTGCTCTGCCAGACGTTCATAACATCTGGTGTTGCTCCAGCAGCAGGCCTGGCACCCAGCGGTGCTTCCAGGACGCAATTCTTCTGTGCAGCAATAAGGATAATCCTCAAGTTACGGACCCAGTCCGTGTAATTTCTACCATCATCTTTCAACTTTGCTTTCTCAAGGAATGCATTAAAATTCAACGGAACAACAGCACTGGCCATCTATCTACAATCAAACATAAATAAGCAAGATACTATCAGGTACTAAGTTCATGATAAACTTAAGTTCAATTAATCATATTACTAAAGAACTCCCACTTAGATAGACATCCCTCTAATCCTCTAAGTGATCACGTGATCCAAATCAACTAAACCATGTCCGATCATCACGTGAGATGGAGTAGTTTCATTGGTGAACATCACTATGTTGATCATATCTACTATATGATTCACGCTCGACCTTTCGGTCTCCGTGTTCCGAGGCCATATCTGTATATGCTTGGCTCGTCAAGTATAACCTGAGTATTCCGCGTGTGCAACTGTTTTGCCCCCGTTGTATTTGAACGTAGAGCCTATCACACCCGATCATCACATGGTGTCTCAGCACGAAGAACTTTCACAACGGTGCATACTCAGGGAGAACACTTCTTGATAATTAGTGAGAGATCATCTTAAAATGCTACCGTCAATCAAAGCAAGATAAGATGCATAAAAGATAAACATCACATGCAATCAATATAAGTTATATGATATGGCCATCATCATCTTGTGCTTGGGATCTCCATCTTCGAAGCACCGTCATGATCACCATCATCACTGGCGCGACACCTTGATCTCCATCGTAGCATCGTTGTCGTCTCGCCAATCTTATGCTTCCACGACTATCGCTACCGCTTACTGATAAAGTAAAGCATTACAGCACAATTGCATTGCATACAATAAAGCGACAACCATATGGCTCCTGCCAGTTACCGATAACTCGGTTACAAAACATGATCATCTCATACAATAAAATTTAGCGTCATGTCTTGACCATATCACATCACAACATGCCCTGCAAAAACAAGTTAGACGTCCTCTACTTTGTTTGTTGCAAGTTTTACGTGGCTGCTACGGGCTTAAGCAAGAACCAATCTTTCCTACGCATCAAAACCACAACGATAGTTTGTCAAGTTGTTGCTGTTTTAACCTTCGCAAGGACCGGGCGTAGCCACACTCAGTTCAACTAAAATTGGAGAAATTGACACCCGCCAGCCACCTGTGTGCAAAGCACGTCGGTAGAACCAGTCTCGCATAAGCGTACGCGTAATGTCGGTCCGGGCCGCTTCATCCAACAATACCGCCGAACCAAAGTATGACATGCTGGTAAGCAGTATGACTTATATCGCCCACAACTCACTTGTGTTCTACTCGTGCACAACATCGACACATAAAACTTGGCTCTGATACCACTGTTGGAGAACGTAGTAATTTCAAAAAAATTCCTACGCACACGCAAGATCATGGTGATGCATAGCAACGAGAGGGGAGAGTGTTGTCTACGTACCCTCGTAGACCGAAAGCGGAAGCGTTATGACAACGCGGTTGATGTAGTCGTACGTCTTCACAGCCCAACCGATCAAGCACCAAAACTACGGCACCTCCGAGTTTTAGCACACATTCAGCTCGATGACGATCCCCGGACTCCGATCCAGCAAAGTGTCGGGGAAGAGTTCCGTCAGCACGACGGCGTGGTGACGATCTTGATGTTCTACCGTCGCAGGGCTTCGCCTAAGCACCGCTACAATATTATCGAGGAGTATGGTGGAAGGGGGCACCGCACACGAGTAAGAAAACGATCACGAGGATCAACTTGTGTGTCTAGAGGTGCCTCCCTGCCCCCGTATATAAAGGAGCAAAGGGGGAGGTCGGCCGGCCGTAGGGCGCGCCAAGGAGGAGGAGTCCTCCTCCTAGTAGGAGTAGGACTCCCTTCTTTCCTACTCCTACTAAGAGGGGGAAAGGAAGGGGGAGAGGGAGAAGGAAAGGGGGGCGCTGCCCCCCCCCCCCTCTCCTAGTACAATTCGGACTAGAGGGGGAGGGGGCGCGTGGCCCACCTGGCCGCCCCTCTCTCTCCACTAGGGCCCATAAGGCCCATTACTTCTCTCGGGGGGGTTCCGGTAACCCTCCGGCACTCCGGTTTTCTCCGAAATCACCCGGAACACTTCCGGTGTCCAAATATAGCCGTCCAATATATCAATATTTATGTCTCGACCATTTCGAGACTCCTCGTCATGTCCGTGATCACATCCGGGACTCCGAACAAACTTCGGTACATCAAAATATATAAACTCATAATGAAATTGTCATCGTAACGTTAAGCGTGCGGACCCTACGGGTTCGAGAACAATGTAGACATGACCGAGACATGTCTCTGGTCAATAACCAATAGCGGAACCTGGATGCTCATATTGCCTCCCACATATTCTACGAAGATCTTTATCGGTCAGACCGCATAACAACATACTTTGTTCCCTTTGTCATCGGTATGTTACTTGCCCGAGATTCGATCATCAGTATCTCAATACCTAGTTCAATCTCGTTACCGGCAAGTCTCTTTACTTGTTTCGTAATACACCATCTCGCAACTAACTCATTAGTTGCAATGCTTGCAAGGCTTATGTGATGTGCATTACCGAGAGGGCCCAGAGATACCTCTCCGACAATCGGAGTGACAAATCCTAATCTCGAAATACGCCAACCCAACATGTACCTTTGGAGACACCTGTAGAGCTCCTTTATAATCACCTAGTTACGTTGTGACGTTTGGTAGCACACAAAGTGTTCCTCCGGCAAACGGGAGTTGCATAATCTCATAGTCATAGGAACATGTATAAGTCATGAAGAAAGCAATAGCAACATACTAAATGGTCGGGTGCTAAGCTAATGGAATGGGTCATGTCAATCACATCATTCTCCTAATGATGTGATCCCGTTAATCAAATGACAACACATGTCTATGGTTAGGAAACATAACCATCTTCGATTAACAAGCTAGTCAAGTAGAGGCACACTAGTGACGTTTAGTTTGTCTATGTATTCACACAAGTATTATGTTTCCGAATAATACAATTCTAGCATGAATAATAAACTTTTATCATGATATAAGGAAATAAATAATAACTTTATTATTGCCTTTAGGGCATATTTCCTTCACGATTACCCCGAAAACCTTCCCGATGGCTGAAACTTGACTTCCTATATATAAATCTTCACCTCCGGACCATTCTGGAACTCCTCGTGACGTCCGGGATCTCACCCGGGACTCCGAACAACTTTCGGGTTACCGTATACTAATATCTCAACAACTCTAGCGTCACCGATCCTTAAGTGTGTAGACCCTACGGGTTCGGGAGACACGCAGACATGATCGAGACGACTCTCCGGTCAATAACCAACCGCGGGATATGGATACCCATGTTGGCTCCCACATGCTCCTCGATGATCTCATCGGATGAACCATGATGTCGAGGATTCAATCAATCCGTATACAATTCCCTTTGTCAATCGGTAGGTTACTTGCCCGAGACTCGATCGTCGGTATCCCAATACCTCGTTCAATCTCGTTACCGGCAAGTCACTTTACTCATACCGTAATGCATGATCTCGTGCTCAACCACTTGGTCACATTGAGCTCATTATGATGATGCATTACCGAGTGGGCCCAGAAATATCTCTCCGTCATACGGAGTGAGAAATCCCAGTCTCGATTCGTGCCAACCCAACAGACACTTTCGGAGATACCTGTAGTGTGCCTTTATAGTCACCCAGTTACGTTGTGACGTTTGGCACACCCAAAGCACTCCTACGGTATCCGGGAGTTGCACAATCTCATGGTCTAAGGAAATGATACTTGACATTCGGAAAAGCTACAGCAAACGAACTACACGATCTTTGAGCTATGCTTAGGATTGGGTCTTGTCCATCACATCATTCTCCTAATGATGTGATCTCGTTATCAATGACATCCAATGTCCATAGTCAGGAAACCATGACTATCTTTTGATCAATGAGCTAGTCAACTAGAGGCTCACTAGGAACGTGTTGTGATCTATGTATTCACACATGTATTACGATTTTCGAATAACACAATTATAGCATGAACAATAGACAATTATCATGAACAAAGAGATATAATAATAACCATTTTATTATTGCCTCTAGGGCATATTTCCAACACGGCGGCGGTGCGGGGTGGTAGGGAGAGGGCGCAGCGGTGGTGGGTTGCGGCAGCGGCGGCGCGTGGAGGCGCGGCGGCGGCGGCTACCCTAGGGTTAGACCGAAAAGGCTGATACCATGTAGAGGGACAAGTTACGGGCTGTGCAATCTCGATGTATTGATCGGTGCACCAGGCACATATATATAAGTATAGAGGTGGGCCACAACCTCAACTATACAAAGGAAACAGAAGGTGGGCCCTACACACAAATATACACGTACACAATATACTCAACAGTTGTGTATGTATAAACTATTGGTACAGATGTTGAAATCTTTCATGAAAAGCACATGTTATTTAGACACTATATAGAAGTTTTGTATGCAGCAATAAAAAGGGCCTTGTGTTGATTTTGGCTAATTGGTTGGCTGTTACGTTGGCTCGCTCATTTATTTACATAAATAAAGAGGAATTATTTTTAGTTGTTGTGTTTATTCAGAGTTCTTCACTCTTCAGGTTCATGAAGTTTAATTATATATTTTCGCCATGATGTGTTTGTTTTCATCATCATATGTAGTCTCATGTGCTTGGGTTGAACTCTTGTTTTGTTTAATTTTGCTCGGTTTAATTCTTAAGGTTTCGTAATTCCATGTGAGACGCCCTTGGATGTAGACGCCCTAGTGGATGCAAAAAGAATACCTGGCAAGCATGTTGGAGTTAAACCCGACTTTGGTTTCTCCCGTACTTGTGTACGTATGTGTCCGGCTAGGATGACGTCACCTTCACCGAGTAGGACTTGTATTAGTTGGTAGGTTAGCTAGCTAATATAAATACTCATGTACCCCGTTGTAATCAGCACTACCAAGGCTAGATCAAATCAATAAAAGTACAAAGGCTCGACACGAGCCTGTTACTATAACTCGGCGACTCCGCGTATTGTGTTCCGTCGACTTGGTCTACGCTAGCTAGTTAGACACAAGAATCCATCCACCAGGGTGCTTGCCTGCTTGTTTACTATTGTACGTGCGGGTCTCTGTCAAAGCAGCCGGAAGCAATCGGCTGTAGCTTGTACATCGCTGCGTATTGTCGGAAAGTACTCGACAACAGTGTCGTCGAGGTCGGGCCTGTGCCAACAAAGCATGAGGCAGGACGTGATGAACGGGAAAAAGGCAAATTACAAAGGGTGTTGGGGATCAGAGATAAAGGAAGGTGAAGAGCTAGCATTCACCTCATGTAAACCTGGCTCTGCATCCTAGCAGCAAGGCACATCCATGCCCGCCGAAGGAAGAGCCCTTGCGTCCACCGGGAGGACATTCCGCGACTCATATGGCGTCGGCATGACGTTGAGAGAGACTCCACGCAGCATCCCGCGCAAGCATCGGGCACTCGCATCCCACGCGTCCGCTGGACTCCTCGTGCTGGATCCCCTCGTGGAAGACGGGAAGACGGCTCGCCCGCAGCCCCGATCTGTTCCTCTCCGGAGCGCTTGGTCATGTAAGGGCCTGTTCGGAGACTCTCCCGCTCCTCAAATCCGCTCCAGGAGTTGGTGGAGCTGTAGCTAAAAATGGTGGAGTGGGGAAAAGGCAGCTCCACAAATTCTCAGATTTCAGGGAGCTGGAGGACTGCCGAACAGCCTCTAAATGTGCTGTCTTGGCCTAGTTTACGAGAGTGCTTGGTTTTTTCTTCCGGAGTAGCAGTCCCTTAGGACAGTAGAGCCGATGGTCAAAAACGTCCAAATCATTAAAAGGGACGGCCGAAAATGCAAAACATTGAGAGGCCTCGCTTTAGGCTCAGTTTTGTGGAAGTGTGGGGGTATTAAATCCTTCTCAAAGCTAAACTGTTTGATCCTAGAAAATAACCAGACCTGGATTGAAGAATACATGGACTAACCTGGATACACATGAAACCACTTCCGAAAAGACATTTTTAAATGTGAAAAAATTCGGAAGAAAAGTTGCACATGCACATCTTCATCTTCTATGTGCGCGCACAAGGTTTCATGGAAAAACAACATTTTCTTTGGCATGTGCAAAAAAGATTAAAAAATATCGAGGAACACTACTTAAAAGCACTGAAATTTGTCTTTTTTATAGAGGCAAACTAAAAAGAGGGGTTTTTTTTTGCAAAACTTTGTGCCGCGCATGCATTTTGCGAAGATGCATGCGTGTAATTTTGTTTCGGATTTTTTGACATTTTAAAATGCATTCTTTTAAACGAGTTCATATGTATCCGGGTTCAGGATGTCCTCACTCGACTTGAATGTGCTAGATAAAGTACAACTCAGAGCCAGATCCGGCTAGGCTATAAATGGGAGACATATACTAGACGCTTCACTATTACAAAACCTCGAAATGCATGGTAGAAACATTTCTTTGCACCCACCTCACCTCTGTCACATTGACAATATACATTCGATTCATGTTTCAGTGTCCTCGTCTTTTCTTTTTTGAAACGGTCTTCTCATCTTTGAGCTTAGGCTTGAGAGCCATCAGGAATTTTCAAGACCGTTGCTCAAAGCCGACGAGAACTAAAAATATTGCGTTTTCACGGGGAGCTCAAAGGGAAAGAACTTGCCATCATGCTTCCAGTCGAAGCTGGCCTCCCGCGATGCCGCACGACTCCTGGGGGTTAGCACACACAAATGTCATCACACATGTGCGTATGGAGACGGTGCACCTAGCAAGGAGACCTTGGACTTGATCATGTGTTATCAGCGGACTGTTAGATTGTATATTGGGTCGCTGCCGGAGTGGTCGTCCAGCGTCTAAACAAAATTCCCGCTGGTTCGCGCCTGTGTACCTCCACCGAGAGCTGAGAGAGAAAGATTGCGGTTGCTAGGGTTTTTTCCACTCTGGAATCGAGGATCGATGCACTGAAGAGATGTGACCGTACCGCCGGTACAGGAAAGACCAAAGCAGCGAGCAGATCAATAAGTTGTGGGTTGTCTATTAGCGTCACATGTTACATTTTTCTGCATTTTATAGTAGACTACTGAAGTCTCCGATTTTTGTCTAGTTGTTTGTCGACTGCCATTCATTGGATACTTACTAGACAAGCATGATCTTTATCGAGTTCCTAAGCAAAAGGAAGCCACTTGGTAAATCGCACGTTTGCTGAGTTCCTGTCCTGTGGCAATGGACAAACACATGTTTTGCCAAATTCCTGCCACGTGGCACTTGACAAACATATGTTTTGCCCAGTTTATGCCATGTGACACTCGGCAAACCCTTCTTTTTTTTCTTTTTCTACTCTCTTTTTTCTTTTTATTTCTTTCATATATTATTTGTACGAAAATGATAAATCCTGGACGTTCGGGACTTGCCCGTGGCAAATCAAACGTCTTTTTATGGCAACTTAGTTAATGCAAGGATGACAAGTTTAGTTGATAAGCATGGCAATTTTCTGGCAAACAACAAACTGAAGACGGAATTGCCATGCTTGACAACTAAACTTGTCATTTTTTGTGTATATAAATTGCCAAAATAAAAGCTTTCGATTTGCCATGGGAAAATCACAAACGTTCGGTACTTACCGGCATCCCTATTTATATGCATATGCTCCACACACCCTTCACCGGTGATAAGCACACAAACAGGATAGGGAAAGGGCGGGGATAACGTTATTCCTACACTGGGGCAACATTTTTGCCTTGATACCTCAAATCAAACACGACGAATACCTAAAGAACAATAGAAAAAAATCACCCACGCTACTGCATGCCAGGTCAACATTGATGTCGAGCTCGCCACCCTTCAGAACCATGCACCGACGCCCTCTTCTCCGATGACCTAGCCAGGCCAGGCCTTCGTTGAGGATCGTTGCGCTGCAACACTAACACTGCATGGAGCATCCCCGTTGCCGGCCCACAAAAATCCACCGAACCCTCCATAGCATACCCCCACGATCATTAGTCTCCCTGACGCCGCCAGGGTGCGGAGATGGAGTGGCGGCTAGGGTTTATGCTAGGATTTAGGCCATCTACAAGGCCGGCCGCCTGACCAGGCACTTATGGAGGAAAAAATAATATTGTTAAATTAGAAAATAACTAAGAGCCCTACCTGACCATGGGAGCTAATCATACGCCAATTAAATTGTCTATGCACCAATGTGGGGAAGAAAATAAGGAAGCGCCCAACGCATCTCTTTGCACCCCGCAACCTCCGATGCCAAGATTTGATGGCTCTAACTGCCAATCAATCAGTGGCGCCTGCCCAAGCGCCCCACATTGGACATGGCCGTAGTCACCCGCCTGGAGCCTCTGGCTTTAAGAAAGATTTAATACTACTACCTCACACTTCTGCATTTCATCCAGATATGCATATGCTGCTGTGGATAAAAGAATGTAGAAAGCAGTAAAAATATGGTAGCATGAAGATTTCAACTACAACTACTTAGAGCCAGGTCTCGCTATAAATTGGAGACATACGCTAGATGTTTCACAAGTTGCGCCACCCTGAAATGCATGGTAGAAACATTTCTTTGCACCAAACGTGCCTCTGCCACATTCACAATTTATACTTGGCTTGTGCCCCGGTCTCCTCACGTTTTAGCTTAGGCTTGGGAGCCAACAGGAATTTGCAAGACCGGTTGTAACAGACATTGAGTGTGCCGGATGTTACACTTCCGTGGCGAGCTCAAAGGGGAAGAACTTTCGATGACCCCATTAATTCTGCCATCAGAGGCATCAGGCAAGTTACCTCACCCCCAATATCAGGATCTTTTTCCACATAGATATACACAAGGATGGCATTTAAGATTTCTTATTAATTCCATGATATCATAACCACCATAAGGTACCAAGTTTAAGCCCCAGGAAAAAAATCTATAATTGATGAGTTCTTTTTTTCCAATTCCCCACAGGTGCGTCAGGCCATTCATCTGGTCCACCATAGTATTCCAAGATAGGACAAGCTGACCTGGCATGAGTGTTGCGCCTACTGGAGATACATGCGTTCCCCAATCCACTATTCCCTATCTACCTAAATTTTATGTCCTCCACAACAAGACCATGATGAATCTCTAGAGCATATACATTTGGGAAAGAACTCTTGCAGACTTTTGCTTCCCTCGGATGATTACTGAAAGCTTCATTTTCCCCCATTTTCTTTAGGATATCTATTTTCCCTTTCCTCTGAGGTAACTCTAGGAACTTTCTAGGCAGAAGGAAGTATGTCGAGGGCCACTTCTTTCAGTGACGGCATCTCCTCTTGTTCATGCAAACAGACAAAGCTGCCACCTACTTTTCTCAGCACCTTCCAAGGGCCAGGGTAACACCTGCCGAACAGACAAGAATATTTTCGCTAAGTTATTCAATGTGAGGTTCCTACTGATTACTGAATAGAGCATTGTGTTAATCGGACTACCATATCAAATCATCAATAAGACAGCATTACAGAGTTATTACATGCATACAGTACGGACGAGATGGCTGAATAAAAAAATATGTCTTATAATACACGTTAAGTAGGAATGCCTAAAAACTATATATGCGTAGAAGGTCATGCAGCTAATAATAAGAGTTTTAGTGCTACAAGAATTGATATTTCAACGCAACAAGGATGTTAACAAATTTATGTCCAGAAGCACAAGATATATTGTAATACGACTATGTTAAAAATTATTCATGCAAACATATGGACCTATACATTATTCAAGGTAGATTTGGGGAGAAACCAAACGTTAATACTCCCTCCAATCCATATTAATTGTCGCTGTTTTAGTACAACTTTATACTAAAATTGTATTAAAGCAGCGACAATCAATATGGATTGGACGGAGCAACATGTTCAGGAAAAGAATGCAAACCTGAAAAGTACTCCCCCTTTGGACCCTTTAAAATTGTGAATATAGTATACGGTCTCCAGTTTCGGAAGAAAGGTCTTGGAAAGTTCACCCAGCTTTGGATAGAAAAAGGGCGGGTAATCTTCGCTTATGAAGGAAGTCAAATTTATAAAACCAGAATCACAGAATAATTGTTTCTACTACGTTCAAGATAATCAATTAAACATGAAGTTCTATACTGAAGGATACATCCACTTCTTATCCGATCTAGTTCTCCATTGAAGATAATCATTTTCCGTTCTGTATTAAGAACTGCTTCCTTGTAAAGCTCTTCCACTACAAGCATTTCTACAAAACACCATTGACATCTTATTATAGCAGCAAACCTCAACTTTGACTGAACAGTACAGTAAGGAGGGATAGCTCAAATTTCAAAAATCAGCAGAGGTCACCATTGACATTGAAATAGGGATAAGCCACAAGGAATATCTCGTCTTCAGGCCGCACACGGTCTGCCATTTTGACCTTCGTTGTAAAACCAAAATCTTCGAATAAGGATGGTTTTGTTAGGTAATCCAATTTCAATGAACACCCTTCAAAAGCTGACTGTCTCGCAAAAGTAACCTCTTTTGCCTCAGGGAAGAACTGAAACATGTTGAGACGGAACAGTTAAATTCGGAAAAAGATTCAAAGGAATAGAAACTTGAGCACAATACAAGTATACCTATTTAAAGTTCGTTACTATCCAAAATAAAATACTTTAATCACATGGTATCGGCCAAAGCGTACCATTGCATAAGCTTGCTTTTTTTTTACTGTAAAGCATAAGCTTGCTTGCTATAATGGAGGTCCAAATCCACTCACAAAACTAAATTGTAGGCATAGATACTAATGAATAGAAGAATGCAAAGAAAGACATACAATTCTGGTCCTGGTAACTTTCTCTGCAGGTACGAAGCGATCGCAAAATTCTCTAATGAGAAGCATGCTTCCTGTCATCTCGATTCCACCTTCGCCATCACCTGAACAGAAACAAATTGGAGCTTTTTCACGTTACAAATAACTTATAGTAAGTTAAGTATACAGAAAGCTCATCTATGTGGAACCTGGTACAGATTGTAGTCCTGCTGTAGGAAACTCTATTTCCTGTATTATATGATATATACAAAATCACTGGCAAAAAAGAAGAGAAAAGAAAAAAGTAAAGCCAAGTATGTGATAAGAATGACGGTCCAGTCACTCACCAATAGCTGTTTTCCATCCTTAAAAGCTGATTCTGTAGCTTCTTTAGCCTGAAATCACTACAGGTATAGCCCATTAGTCCTAACATCATTCATGCATCTTCTTTCAGAAGAAACACTGTTATCCAAGCTACAGTGAATGCACTAATTGCATTGTTCGTCATCAAAGTAAGGACTTAATATGATCGCCCTCTCTGCCGCATAAGCATGTGAGAGAAGATGGTACCAACAAGGTTAGCTCAAACTGTACCACCAATTTAGGATGTTCACGGATTCTATCCAGTCTACAGTATCCAGATACAGTATAGTGTCGAGTTGCTGGGCACAAAACTCCACACAACCATTCATATCTGTTACTCGCTTTTTTAACTGAAACTATTGAGCAGGCCCCGACAGTAAAATGTATGAAAAGACGACATTTACAAAGAAGGGGGTGAGGTGAAAGTACAAAGAGAAGAACAAAGAAGCTCAGCCCTGGCTATCCAGCCAAGTGGTAAGATATGGTCGATTAATCATTAATCTCCTTCATTCTGTAAGAAGGAAGAGGTTCTTAAAAACGAAGGACTAGGAGTTAGGCTAGGATTGGCATTTCCAAAAATCTTGGAAATTTCTCTGTTTCCAAATGTTCCAGGCAGCAATATGACCTCCATCAAGAAAGGTTTAAAAAGGCTTTGGCAGAGGATAACAGGTTTTCCATCCCATCACATCACAACAAGGGAAGAGGTTAAGAGTTTCCCAACTATCCTTGCTGATGCTGCAGGTCCAGAACAGATGATCCTTGTTCTCAAGGAGCCCTTCATTGCGAAGAATGCAGTTGACACCATCATCTAAGTGTAAATTCCTTCCTCAGCATGTCCTTGGTGTTGAGGCGATCATTGAGAAGAAGCCAGAAGAAATCCATGACTTTAGAGGGGATTTGGAATTCCATATCCAGTTGGAGTACATAAGGTCTTGGATGGAGCTGAAGGAAAGGTTGTAGATCTTGGTTGCCCAGAAAGAGGTTCCCAGCTGAAACTCCAAATATCAGCACCAGAGGGATTAGGATTGCGTCGAGTAACAATCTGCCTGACAACTGTCCGCAACAATAACTTTGCAGCATGAAGAGATAGATCTAAAAAATGCTGCGCCTAAATGTGGAATGTTGGTTTTCCCACCTAATTGCGAAGGTAGCCCAATTGAATATGTAACATGCGTAACAAACTGACAATGCATAAACCACTCTACTGCTTATCTAGGTAAGTTCAATAAGCAAAGTAGGCCACCGAAATATTTTTCAATAATATGTCACAAATGGCGTAGCTAGTATACAGATATTTCACAACTGCCTGAAAGACAAAGGATTTAACATTTGGTCATTTGAGGTGTGTGTTCATCTCAAGTACAGCTGCACACAATGAGATGCAGGGCCCATATAAGCAAAGCGACTAATATGGGCATGTAAAACTGGCACCACACCAAAGGCCCCAGAACATTGTAGGAACTACCAGTTGTCAATAAACAAGTTTTCACCGGAATTACCTGCACTATGAGTTCTGTGTAATCGCTTGGGAAATTTGCACTGAAGACGTCACGGGTGCTCTGGTCCCCAGTGACAGCGCAGACATGGAACCAAGTTCTTAAATTCCTCCTTGATATAGTGAAAATGCTCCCACCACCATCACCACTGCTAATTGTAGGAAATCTCCAATTTGGAACCTTCACAAAATAAACAAAATGCATGAATAGAAAGCTCAAATTTAAAGGGAAAGAAAGGGATGAAATATATAGCTTGTTTGGGATGGTGTACTTGTTTATGCGGGGCAGATGGTTTAAAGGTAAATGGTGCGTTGGAGATTGAATAATTGGTTGCCATGGCCATTGAAGCCTGGGGGTGGGTGGTTCAGACGGAGGGCGAGAGGGGTAGGGGGAGAGGGAGAGAGTACCAGTGTGTGGTAGTGGAGGGAAATTGCTATCGAAGTACCAGTCTGTTTGGCAAGGCATTACTGTGTGGTCTCCAATTGCTGTGATGGGAAAAATATCTTGCCTGTCATGACAGCGACATCTAGTTGTATGCATATGCTGCTATTGGCTGATAAGACAATGCAGACTTTTCTTATCTGGTTTATCCTAAAATATTGATATAGTGGGCCAATGTAGTCTTGCTGAGAAACTCTGACTCTTTGCTGAGAAATGAATGTCTGAATGAAATTTAAAGGAATACCACTAATGCAGAGTTGATGGCTCCAGTACCTCACTGTCTTGTTTTTAACTTCTTGATTACGATCTTGGAAGGGGTCATCGCTAAAGAATTGAACAGGCTCCAACACATCACTATCCTATCCTTTCAAGAACTCATTTGGGCGTACCCCCGGCCCCTGACAAAAAAAGACTGTGTTTTCCCAAATTTTGGACTCTGGAGCCAACAGTGCCGTCAACTGATCTCACAGACTGCTAGAGTTCCATTTTTCATAACCTTATCACATCGCCCCTTCTATCATGACAGAAAGGTTATCAACCTCCTGGCATATCTGATCAATTAGGGGATGTGTATTGTCATTTGATGAGAAGGAAACAACCTCCCCCTTCAGCTCAACCCAACTACACCCTGTCTCCTTCTTTAAGCCCTGCTCTTTCATGAATCCTCTAACATTGGCAGCACTGCTCCACATCTCTTTGGCAGCATATAAGTTTGCCAAGAGTGTATACATTCCTCCATCAGAAGGTTGCGCCTGAAGGACATTCTTTGCAATGACTTCTCCAAGCTGAACATCTCCGTGAGCATTACATGCGCTAAACAGTGTCTCCCATGCATTTACTTGAAGGTCAGATGGGATTTTTCTTGTGAATGCATAAGCTTGGTGTACAAAACCAGATCTTCCTAGGAGATCAACCATACAGGAATAGTGATCAGACCTAGGAATCAAGTTCCAATCTTCTTGCATGCTTCTAAAATAACGACAACCTTCATATAAATAGCCTTTGTGTGCACAAGAAGACAATACACTAAGAAAGGTTGCATGGTCTGGACGAAACCCATCTTCAGTCATCTTGTGAAAGAGTTTCAGAGCTTCAGCAGCCATACCATGATAAGCATATGTCGCAATCATGGCATTCCATGTCACTGTATCTCGCTGCAACATCAATTCGAAAACTTGTGAGGCTTCAGCGATTAGCCCACACTTTGAGTACATAGATATCAATGAGCTCATTACCAAAGCATCACGCTCAAAGCCAGTTTTGACTGCACAGAGATGCACCATTTTTCCACATCCGAGCGCAACAAGAGAGGCGCAGATAGAAATAACAACGCTCAAAGTGGCTTGGTTTGGCCTGAGTCCTCCTCTGGTCATTTCTGACAGCAAAGCTAGTGCTCCTTCATCTTTGTACCCAGAGATCAATGTGTTCCACGAGGTCTCATCTTTCTCTGGCATTCTTCTAAACCAGGTATTTGCACTAGCCATGTCCCCTTGTTGAACATAGCCTTGCAAGATCGTGTTCCAAGATACGAGATCCCTATTTGGCATCTCAGCAAACAATCTCAACGCATCATCCACCCTCTCGCTCTGCACGAAACCACCGATCATTGTGTTCCAAGCAATAGCATCCCGATCAGGCATTTCCTCGAACACCTTCCACGAAGCATCAACGTCTCCATTCTGCAAGTACCCACGCATAATGGCTGTCCGAGATATCGTGTCCTTCTGGGGCATCTCATCAAACAGGCTCTGCGCAACCTGCATCCTCCCAGCCCGCGCGTAGCCTGTGATCATAACATTCCACGAGACAGGGTTCCGTCTCTGCATCCGGACAAACAGCTCCTCGGCGTCCTTCAAGCAACCAAGCGCGACGTAACCCGACAGCAACGCGTTGCAGACAGACGTCGACGGGGAAGGCGCGCGGTCAAAGAGCTCCCTCGCCTCATGGACACACCGCCTCCTGATGTAACCGGAGATCATGGTCAGCCACGAGACGTCGTTCCTCGACGGCATCGCGTCGAACAGCTCGCGCGCCTGCTCGACCATCCCGTTGCGCATGTAGCCCGACATCATCGCGTTCCAGGAGACCACGTTCCGGTCCGGCATCCGGTCGAAGAGCTCCCTGGCCTCGACGACCCTCCCGCTCCGCGCGTAGCCGGTCAGGAGCGCCGCCCATGAGACGGAGTTCCTCGCGGGCATCGCGTCAAACGCCCTGCGGGCGTCCGCGAGCATCCGGTTCTGGACGAAGCCCGAGATCATGCAGTTCCACGTGAACACGTTCCGCTCAGGCATTTCGTCGAACAGTCGGCGCGCGGCGGCCACCCTGCCGCCGCGGAGGTGGGAGGTGATGGCGGAGTTCCATTGGAAGATGTCGCCGCCGGCGGGCGCAGGCGGGGCCGGGGCGCGGCCGCAGAAGCGGCGGAGGGGAGTAGAAGCCCAGTGGGGTCCGCGGGTTGGTTGCAGAAGTTTCTGGAAGGTTCTTATCATGCTCACAGGCGATTGGAGGGGAGAAGAGGTGCGTGGCTGCAACGACGGGTGGGCTTTGCTTAAGTTTTGAAGATGTCGCAAATGAAATCAAGCACTTTCGAAGAAAAACAGAATTAAATACAGTACTACTGAAATTCTTGAAAAAAAAATTGTTTTTTCAGATACACCAACTACAAGGTATAGATGCCTGACATACGCAACTATACTACCCTCACATAACTCTAACCACTACACACACGACATGTGGAGCTTGACGAATACGAGAGGCCTTAGTCGGTTTGAAGGATTTTTACAAAAAAAACATAGGAACAAGGATTCTGAAGAAAATTTTCTTGTAAATATATTCGGTTTGTAGAAAATGCGTACAGAAATTTCTTAGAAATATTATTTATTTTTGGTGTTTTTTTGAGAAAACTACACATCAATTCAAAGCTCATTTTACATATATTAATGAGGTAAGTCAATTTCTTAGGATGGCAAGTGTCATCCTATAGAAAAACAGATTATTTAATCCATTTTAATGAAGTTTCTGATTGATTGAACCCACCTTGAGGCACACCAGCTAACAATGAAATTTATAAAAGGGTCCCTGAAATTACATAATGCATCCTAATTAAAAAGAAGATGAATTGCGCCCCTAGCAGGGAGGTTATTGTGCCCGTGAACACGTCACCCGCGATGTCGCCTCAGATGAGGAGGGCGGTGGCAAGACATTTTGCTCTGTAAGCGGTGCACCAGGTCACGATAGCCCCAAATCAGGTCACGCCCCGTCATGAATCCAGTCGTGCCGGCTACTCATCATGATAGCCTCACTTGCGAGCAGCATAGAGATGGCATGGCGCGTGGAGTCATCGCCCTTATCGAGCAGTACCCTGATGGTAATCATCGGCAGCGCCCGCCACACCTCCTCCTCGATCGCCTAGTCCCCATCCTAGTTCACCACCTCCACTCCTAGTTCGCTCGTGGGGAGCGTTCCACACGTGGATTATCTGGCTGTGTCCACTGCCGCAGGAGACAAGATGGAATAGAGAGAAATGTATTGTATGTGGAATTCCACGGTGGCGCGTGATGAAGCTATGTACCTAGGGTAGGGTCATGGACCTGTCCAGCATACCCTTCCCAAGGACATCTTTACAAAGAATCAGAAGCAGTCGAAGAGAAATCATCATCCACTCGACCGCGGAGATGCGCTCACTCGACCACCTTGAAGACACTCGACCACCAGAAGATGAGGAACCCTACGGTTAGGACTTAAACCATGTCATTATGAGCATTTATGACATTTTACTGTAGACGTTACCAGTAACGCCTTTCCTTTATGAGCATTGAACCCTGAGTAACGGAGGGGAGCTGGGGTCCTGGCGCACTCTCTATATATAAGCCACCCCCTCCTCTGGGACAGGGGTTCGCACTTTTGTAAACTCACACACACACATATAATCCAGTCGACCGCCTCAGGGCACCGAGACGTAGGGCTGTTACTTCCTCCGAGAAGGGCTTGAACTCGTAAAACTCGTGAGTACAACTACTCCATAGCTAGGATCTTGCCTCCTCATACCTACCCCCCATTCTACTGTCAGTCTTAGATCCACGACAATTGGCGCCCACCGTGGGGCAGGTGTCTTAGCGACTTATTGGAGAAGTTGCAATTTTTTCCGATAGCCATCATCATGGTTCCAGGCGAAGGTTTGGCTGAGGGCCGCGAGATCCGTCTCGGCGCGCTCGTGTTTGTCGCCGACGACTCCGCTTGGCTTCAGGAGGCACCACTCGACGTCGACGCGCTCCCCGCCCGCGGGGCGACGCACTTTCACGCATGCGTCCGCGGCGTCCTCCTGCGGCAACCGTCAACCTAGTACCAGTCGACTCCAACGGCTTTCCCCCTCCCTACGACCCGCCGGAGCAAGCGCACCGGCCGGTCGAGGATTCAACGGTGGGTGAAGCATGCAGTGGCCTGCCAGTCGGCCACCCCTCAAGTCGCGGTGCTCGAGCCCGACGAGTCTCTCTACGACCTGTTCGATCTGTCGACCGGCTCCATAGAGACTGCATCCGAGTGCGGCAGCAATGACTCGGCAGCGGAAGTCCTGATGGTCAATGGACCACGCGGTCCTCCTGGCTTCGATCGTGAATACGGAGGTGACGGGAACGGCGATCCGTCGCGCTTTCACGAGGAGTACCGCCCCGAGCCTCTCTCCTCGCAGCAGAGAGAAGAACTTCGTCGCCGAAACATGGATGCCCTGCATACTTCTATAGTTGGAGAAACGCCCGAGGCCCAGGCCTTGGAACAGGCTCGCTTGGCCAATCTGGCTGAGCGCACTCGACTGGAGAATCTACAGCGCGCACTCGACGATCGCGCTCGTCAACGTGCTCCTGAGTCCAGCCGACGCCAACTTTTTCCACCTCCGGCTCAGGTATACCAGACACCGATCCAAAACCTAGCAGCTGCTGCCTGGATAGCAGAGTCGATTCAACCTTCCCAGTCAGAAGTTGGCCGAGGTCTGGCGCAGATCAGGGCCTTGCTTCGGGCAGCAGGAGAGCAGAATACGGCCATGTCTCAGTCGCGGGATAGGATCCATAGCAGATCTGTGGTCGCAGATACGGTCCAGTCGGCCCGAGATCGCCCCCGAGGCGTGAGGGGTGTGGAGAGCGGCGTGATCAGTACAGAAACCAGGAGCAGTATGATCGTCGAGCCGATCGCGATGGTCGTCGTCGAGTGCCCACGCCTCCTCCAAGGAGTGGGTCATACGTGCTGTGGCCACATGAAGACAGGCGCCCTAACAGCGTCGGAAGAGGTATTTCAGTCGACCCCAGGGAGCCAGGCTTTGATGCGAGATCTATTCTCGTACAAGGCTTGGTCAACAGAAACATAGCTCATCGAGATGGCCATGACAGAGGCCCGCAAACCAGCAATAGGGTGCATGTCTCTGGCCCAGAGTGCTTCAGCAAAGCTATCAGAGCTGCAGTGATTCCCCCCAACTTCAGGTTGGCGACTGGAGTCAGTAAGTTCACCGGAGAGTCCAAGCTTGACACCTGGCTCGAAGACTACCGAGTGGCTGTCTAGATTGGTGGCGGCAATGATGAGGTGGCCATGAAACACCTTCCTCTGATGTTGGAGGGCTCGGCTAGGGCATGGCTGAATCAGTTGGCACCTGGCAGCATCTATACTTGGGAAGATCTCGCCCGAGTGTTTGTCAGAACGTTTGAGGGTACTTGCAAGCGGCCAGCAGGTTTGACAGAATTACAGTGTTGCGTCCAGAAACCGAATGAAACTTTGAGAGATTATATCCAGAGGTGGATCCCCCTGCACCACACGGTGGAAGATGTGTGTGATCATCAGGCAATTTGTGCTTTGAAGGAAGGCGTCAGGTATCGGGAGTTGAACCTGAAATTCGGTCGAACAGGAAACATGACTCTGACTCGGATGATGGAAATCGCCACCAAGTATGCCAATGGTGAAGAGGAGGAGCGACTGCGGAGCGGCAAGCACAAAGCAGTCGCCCACGAAGCCGGAGGAGGAAACTCCAGTCGGAAACAAAAACGCAAGGCCGAACCAGCTGCTCCGGGTGAGGCCTTGGCTGTGGTCCAAGAAAAGTTCAAGGGGAAGCCCAAAGGGCCGTGGAACCCCAAGAAAGTAAAAGATCAGGATGGAAATGACATGTTGGATCTGCTGTGCCATATCCACACCAAAAAAGACGAAGAAGGTAATTTCATTTACCCGAAGCATACCACTCGACAGTGTCGGCTCCTGATCCAGCAGTTCCGAGAGAAACAGCCCAAGGAAAAGGAGAAGGAGGCAGACAAGGCTGAGAGTGAAGGAGAAGATGATGATGGTTATCCTCACGTGAATTCCACTCTGATGATTTTTGCTGATGTTGAAAACAAGAGTCTATTGAAAGTCATCAACAGAGAAGTGAACATGGTCGCTCCGGCGACACCCAGTTACTTGAAATGGTCGCAGACTGCCATTACATTCGACCAGTCTAATCATCCAGCGCACATCGCCACCCCTGGGAGGCAAGCGCTGGTGGTCGACCCGATGGTCGAAGGCACTCGACTGACAAAGGTCCTGATGGACGGTGGCAGTGGCCTAAACATTCTGTATGAAGAAACGTTAAAAGGAATGGGCATTCCGATGTCCAGACTCAGTGAAAGCCATATGAGTTTCCATGGGGTCATCCCGGGCAAGAAGGATGCGTCCCTCGGTCAGATTGCACTCGACGTGGTTTTTGGTGATGCCAAAAATTACCGCAAAGAAAAGTTGGCGTTTGAAGTCGTGGATTTTCAGAGTGCATATCATGCAATTCTGGGCAGGCCGGCTTATGCACGATTCATGGCTCAACCTTGTTACATGTACCTCAAACTGAAGATGCCTGGTCCCAGAGGAGTGATCACTATCTCTGGTAATCGGAAAAAGGCGGAAGAGTGTTTCCAGAAGGGCTCAAAGATCGCCGATGCCCAGATGGACATGGCAAAATTGCAAGAATACCAGAAAAATGTAGACCCCAGTGCCTTGTTGCGAGCCAAGAAGCCAGCCACGGATTCAACATTCCAGTCGTCTGGCGAGACGAAGTCTGTTCACATCCACCCGACGGACCCCAATGCAACTCCGACCCACATTTTGACCACACTCGACTCGAAATAGGAAGAAGCGCTCATCCAGTTCTCCGTGAGAAGTGGAACATCTTTGCATGGAAGCCTTCTGACATGCCAGGTGTTCCCAGGGGACTGGTTGAGCATCATTTGCGAGTCGACCCGAAAGTGAAACTAGTCAAAGAGCATCTTCGACGGTCCGTTGTACAGAAAAGAAAAGCAATCGACGAAGAGGTGGCTCGGCTTTTGGCAGCTGAGTTTATCCGAGAGATTTACCACTCCGAGTGGTTAGCCAATGTTTTCATGGTCCCAAAGAAAGATGACTCACTCCGCATGTGCATCAATTTCAAGCATATCAATCGGGCCTGCCCGAAATATCACTTCCCCCTCCCTCGCATCGATCAGATAGTCGACTCAACTGCTGGGTGCGAGCGTTTGTCCTTTTTGGATGCCTACTCCAGGTACCACCAGATCCGTCTGTATGGACCCGGCGAAATAAAGACAGCCTTAATCACCCCGTTCGGGTGCTTCTGTTATGTCACAATGTCATTCGGCTTGAAGAACGCTGGAGCCACATTTATGCGAATGATTCATAAGTGCCTGCTCACTCAGATCAGTCGGAATGTGGAAACATACGTGGATGACATTGTGGTCAAGTCACGTAAAGGTTCCGACCTGCTGACCGACCGCGCTGATACCTTTGCCAACCTCAGAAGGTATGATATCAAGCTCAATCCATCAAAGTGCACGTTTGGAGTTCCAGGCGGAAAGTTGCTCGGTTTTCTTGTTTCCAAACGAGGAATCGATGCTAACCCAGAGAAAGTAGGCGCTATACTCCGAATGAAACGCCCTGTGCGCGTGCATGATGTCCAGAAGCTTACTGGTTGCTTGGCCGCCCTAAGTCGATTCATTTCTCGCCTCGGTGAAAAGGCGCTGCCTCTTTACCGACTGATGAAGAAATCAGATAAGTTCGAGTGGACTCCAGAAGCTGATACAGCATTTGGAGAGCTAAAAGCCCTGCTTTCCACCCAGCCGGTGCTTGCTGCTCCAATCAGCAAAGAGCCTCTTTTGCTTTATATAGCAGCCACTGGACAAGTCGTCAGTACAGTACTTATGGTCGAGCGGGAAGAAGAAGGAAAAGCGTACAAAGTTCAATGCCCAGTTTATTATATTTCTGAAGTCCTGACCCCGTCAAAGCAGAGATATCCTCACTATCAGAAGCTTGTCTATGGAATTTACATGACCACGAAGAAGGTTGCACACTACTTCTCAGATCACTCTGTTATAGTCGTTAGCGACACTCCATTGTCAGAGATTCTGCACAACTGGGATGCAACTGGTCGAGTGGCAAAATGGGCGATTGAACTCCTTCCCTTGGATATAAAGTTTGAGGCAAAGAAAGCTATCAAGTCCCAAGCAATAGCAGATTTCCTCGCCGAGTGGATCGAACAGCAACTGCCGACTCAAGTTCACTCGGAGCACTGGACCATGTTCTTTGACGGATCCAAGATGTTGAACGGTTCTGGTGCTGGAGTAGTTCTGGTATCCCCCGAAGGAGACAAGCTCAGATATGTCCTCCAGATTCACTTTGATTCCTCCAACAATGAAGCAGAGTATGAAGCACTCCTGTATGGGTTGCGCATGGCCATCTCACTCGGCGTCCGTCGCCTCATGGTCTATGGCGACTCAGATTTGGTAGTTAATCAAGTGATGAAGGAGTGGGACGTCAGAAGCCCAGCCATGACTGGTTACTGCAACGCGGTGAGAAATCTTGAGAAGAAGTTCGAGGGGTTAGAACTCCACCACATCCCCCGATTGAAAAATCAAGCAGCCAATGAATTGGCAAAGATAGGTTCCAAGAGAGAAGCCATTCCCAGCAATGTGTTCTTGGAGCATATTCACACGCCGACAGTTCAGGAAGACCCTTTCACTAAAGAGCCCCCACAACCCAAGAGTGCCACGGATCCGACTGAAGTCGAGGTCCCAGCTGTGGTCGACCTAATCATGGAGGTTCTGGCCATTACTCCCGACTGGACGGTGCCCTACATTGCGTACATCCTCAGGAAAGAGCTCGCAGAGGATGAAGAAGAAGCTCGACAGATCGTCCGCCGATCTAAAGCTTTTACTGTGATAAGAGGGCAGCTATTCAGAGAAAGTGTGACTGGAGTCGGTCAGAAGTGCATATCACCAGAAGAAGGTCGAATGATCCTCAATAACATCCACTCGGGGACCTGTGGCCACCATGCGTCCTCTCGGTCCATCATGGCTAAAGCATACCGAGCTGGATTCTATTGGCCACGAGCAAATGAGATGGCGAAAGATATAGTCGACAGATGTGAAGGCTGTCAATTTTACTCTGATGTGTCTCACAAGCCAGCGTCAGCCCTGAAGACCATTCCCCTCGTCTGGCCCTTCGCTGTTTGGGGACTGGATATGGTTGGACCGCTGGGGACCGGCAAAAGTGGCTTCACTCACGTGCTCGTTGCAGTCGACAAGTTTACCAAATGGATCGAAGCCAAACCTATCAAGAACCTTGACGCTAGCACCGCTGTCAGTTTTATCAGAGAATTGACATTCAGATATGGAGTCCCACACAGCATCATCACGGACAATGGGTCAAACTTCGATTCCGATGAGTTCAGAATTTTCTGCGCCTCTCAGGGCACTCGAGTCGACTATGCTTCTTTTGCCCACCTGCAGTCGAACGGACAAGCAGAGAGAGCCAATGGCCTAATTCTCAAAGGACTGAAGCCCCGACTGATGCGTGATCTCAAACACGCAGCAGGTGCTTGGGTTGATGAACTTCCGTCAGTTCTGTGGGGCTTAAGGACAACTCCTAATCAGTCGACTGGAAGAACTCCTTTCTTCTTAGTCTATGGAGCCGAAGCTATTCTGCCAAGTGACTTGCTCCACAACGCACCCCGAGTTGAACTCTTCTCCGAAGCAGAAGCAGAGCAGGCCCGACAAGATTCAGTCGATCTCTTAGAGGAGGAAAGAGAGATGTCCTTGATCTGCTCGACCATTTATCAGCAAGATTTGCGTCGATTCCACGCCAGGAATGTGAGGGGTCGGGCCTTTCAAGAAGGAGACTTGGTTCTTCGAGTGGATCAGCAGAAACCACACAAGCTCGCTCCAACTTGGGAAGGCCCCTTCATCATCACCAAAGTTCTCCACAACGAAGCATACCATCTTTACAGTATCGAGCATCAGAAAGACGAGCCACGGGCTTGGAACGTGGAGCTGCTCCACCCCTTTTATACTTAAACACTCGTTTGAATAAAATTTAATAAGAAACACCTTTTGTAATTAGTTTATCAAAGACAAGAGCTTACGGTTCTCTCATTCAATTGTGTTGTTCTTATTTACTCCTGAAATCCCCCAGTGGGTGGGCTTAGTCGCGAATCCGTTCCGCCTAAGTTCGAAAAAATCCTACCGAGTGGAGAGCAATCCTCCCACTCAGGGGCTTAGCTGCAGTCGAGCACTTGCCTAAGTTCTCTCACTAAGAGGCTTAACGATAGTCCAGCACTCACCTAAGTTCGAAAAAATCCTACCGAGTGGAGAGCAATCCTCCCACTCGAGGGCTTAGCTGCAGTCGAGCACTCGCCTAAGTTCTCTCACTAAGAGGCTTAACGGCAGTTTGGCACTCGCTTAAGTTTGAAAAAATCCTACCGAATGGAGAGCAATCCTCCCACTCGGGGGCTTAGCTGCAGTCGAGCACTCGCCTAAGTTCTCTCAATAAGAGGCTTAATGGTAGTCCAGCACTCGCCTAAGTTTGAAAAAATCCCACCGAGTGGAGAGCAATCCTCCCACTCGGGGGCTTAGCTGCAGTCGAGCACTCGCCTAAGTTCTCTTACTAAGAAGCTTAACGGCAGTCCAGCACTCGCCTAAGTTTGAAAATATCCTACCGAGTGGAGAGCAGTCCTCCTGCTCGGGGGCTTAGCTACAGTCGAGCACTCGCCTAAGTTCTCTCACTAAGAAACTTAACGGCAGTCCAGCACTCACCTAAGTTTGAAAAACTCCTACCGAGTGGAGAGCAATCCTCCCACTCGGGGACTTAGCTGCAGTCGAGCACTTTCCTAAGTTCTCTCACTAAGAGACTTAACGGCAGTCCAGCACTCGCCTAAGTTTGAAAAAACCCTACCGAGTGGAGAGCAGTCCTCCCACTCGGGGGCTTAGCTGTAGTCGAGCACTCGCCTAAGTTCTCTCACTAAGAGGCTTAACAGCAGTCCGGCACTCGCCTAAGTTTGGAAAAATCCTACCGAGTGGAGAGCAATCCTCCCACTCGGGGGCTTAGCTGCAGTCCAGTACTCGCCTAAGTTTGAGACCCATCCCTATATGCAAGGACGACGAGGTGCAGGTCGACTGCAACCTTCTCCTTTGGAGCTGCGGCACAAATACAACATCCGCTCCATCCCTATCCGCAAGGACGACAAGGTGCAGGTCGACTGCAACCTTCTCCTTTGGAGCTGCGGCACAAATAGAACGTCCACTCCATCCCTATCCGCAAGGACGACGAGGTGCAGGTCGAATGCAACCTTCTCCTTCGGAGCTGCAGCACAAATACAACGTCCGCTCCATCCCTATCCGCAAGGACGACGAGGTGCAGGTCGACTACAACCTTCTCCTTCGGAGCAGCGGCACAAATACAACGTCCGCTCCATCCTTATCCGCAAGGACGATGAGGTGCAGGTCGACTGTCACCTTCTCCTTCAGAGCTGCGGCACAAATACAACGTCCGCTCCATCCTTATCCGCAAGGACGACGAGGTGCAGGTCGACTGCCACCTTCTCCTTCGGAGCTGCAGCACAAATACAACGTCCGCTCTATCCCTATCCACAAGGACGAAGAGGTGCAGCAAGCAAAGTCCATCCGAAGGCAAACACAAGCACATTCGGAGATAAACCAAATTCAGATAAATACTAAAAGGTTCCAAGCAGCGAATCAAAGGTACTCGAGCACCAAGCCCGAAGGAGTTTAACGGTTACAGAAACCACTCGGCATTCCGAGGCAAATTTAAAGCGTATCCAAGTTTCATAAGATTGTTCACTCGGCCAGAGGAGGGCTGGCAGGCTCCACGAATGAGTCCAGATCGATCCCACCAGCGATCCAAGTGGCGGCAGCAATGAAAGTCTCCATGAAGGACTGGAAGTCGTGCTTTTTGGTGTTAGCGACTTTGATCGCAGCCAACTTGTCTTCACGAGCCTCCTTGCAATGGACTCGCACCAGGGACAATGCCACGTCAGCACCACAACGGGCGGAGGATTTCTTCCATTCTTGCACTCGGTCAGGGATCTCATTCAGTCGAGTCATCAGAGATTCCAGATCATTCTGAAGCGTCGCCCCCGGCCAAAGCGTCGAGTCGATTCGAGAGACAACCTCCTTCAGGCGTGCGAGGTAGCTTGTGGCGCTGGCGATACGGGACTCTAGTCGGAGCACGTTCATCACAGTTTTGTCGCAGACCGGGGAAGCGATAGGGTCCAGACCCGTCTCGACCCTTCCAGTTTCTTCGTCAAAGTCTTGACAGAGTTCTGCAGCCAAAAGTCAGTTCAATCAACCGAGCAAAACCCGATGGCAAGCATCAACACAGTCGGATTAAAAGAGATACCTCCCAGCACGAGATAAAGCTTCTTAGCGAGGGTCCTCTGATAAGCTTCCGTGTCGTTCCTCTTGCAGATCGCAGACTCCAACTTTTTGTTCAGGACGACCTTATCCTTCTTGAGGCTGGTCACTTCGCGGTTAGCTTCATTAAGACAAGATGTCAGTCTAGTCACCTCTCCTTCAAGCGTTCCGACTAAAGCAAGCTTCTTGTCTGCGAGAATGGTTTTGTCCTGGGCTGCTTTTTACGCGGTGGCGAGGTCCGAGTCCTTCTTGTCCAGAGCCAACTTCATTTTCTCTGCAAAAGAAATAATCGAATCAAAAAAGAGATCAAAGAGATATATGGAAGTTCAGTCGGCAATCAGTTACCTTCCATACCAGCGGCCTCGTCTTGAGCTTTTCTCAGATTTTGCTGAGCCAATTCCAAGTCTAAGTTGAGTTGCCTCTGCTTCTCTTCGAGTTCGGCAAACTTGGAGATAAGAGTACAAGACTTATGCAGGAGGCAAGGGACAGATCAATCAATAGGTTCGAAGGCAGTTCATTTCCGAGTGAATAAAACCTAAAGAAGTGGACAACAAGTTGTTCAGACCCCAGTCGACTGCCAGCAGTCGACCGCGGTCTCGAGGACTACACCCAATGGGTGCACTTGGCGTGCCCCCACCGGTTCTGATCCCACTCGACCGGCCCGCCGGAGTCGAGTGCAAGGAGTAAAAAAGAGAGAGAAAGAACAATTGCGCCGTCAAGAAAGAAGAACTCAGACCACAGTCGACTACCAGCAGTCGACCGCGGTCTCGGGGACTACACCCAGTGGGTGCACTTGGCGTGCCCCCACCGGTTCTGATCCCACTCGCCCAGACCGAGTGGAAGAGCGGAACTACCAAAAACGACAACAACACCTAGTGGGTGCTCTAATTCAACGCGAACAATAGGAGATTGTGCAGAAGAAGATTTTTCGAGAACAAAAACAATCGGAAAGTCTACTCACCTGGACGTTGGCCCGAAGGGCGGCACTAGCGTCGTAGGCAGCCTGACTGCTCTCGTGCACTATCTTCACCCGCTCCATCATCATATCAGCCTGTCGGATGGCTTCTGCAGCCGCTTCCGATTGGTTGTCTGGGACGGGGTAGCTGGTGAAAAAATGTGCAGACGACCCAGGTGCGGCTGCTTGAGGCTCCATGGTGTGGAGTTGGATGGTTGAAGGAACCACAGCTGCGGTCGACCGCATGGGATGCCCACTCGGCAAGGGTGCAGCGAACGTCTCAGTGGCCCTGCCCGCGCCTTCAGCTTGATAGACGGGAGGCGTTGCAGTTGGTTCTTGCCGAGCCACCCTACCATCTGTTACCTTCTTACTCTTCCTAGGCTTAGGAGCCACATCTTCGTCGTTGTCCAGAAGGTCAATGATGTTGGGTGGAGCTGCAAGACAGAACATTCGACCCCAAGTGAACCACTCGACCCTAAAAGGATCAAGAGTCGAAATCGCAAGAGTTCATACCTGGGTTAGAGGTTACCGCATCCTCCATTTCCTCGTCCGGTACTGGTATGAAGAGGTCCCTGACGTAGAAGCACTGCAAAGGCCCGCATTCAATCGGTTACACCCAGTTAATCGAATCCACATAAAGGACAAGTCAGATGGTTACCCGGAGATAGTAGGAACGGTCACTTTGATCCGAGGCAAAGCTTTGGGCGGTTTGGAAGAGATGGCTTTCGGCACTTTCGGCGCTGGAGCGGCGCGACCTTGGATTGCTTTGGAGGCTTCTCAGTCGGCGTCGGGGAAGACATCCTGGGGCACTTCGAGGATTGCCCGATCGGCGCAGTCACCAACTCCGGAGCGCGTGCCGGGTCATGAGTGTGCTTGGACCTCCTCTCCCTGCGAGGAGGCGAGTCGACTTCTTCCTCATCGGTCGATTCATCGCTCTCCTCGTCCTCCTCGGCTTCCGAATGCTCCTCGCCGCTCTCGCCCCCGCTCCCTTCTTCTTCAGCGCCTGGGTCCTGCACTCTGTTGGGCATCGAGTACATTTCAATGAGGGCCTGAAAGAGTAACGATCAAAAGACATTCAGTCGACCACAAACGGGACATCATGTGGTGAATCGGAAAGATACTTGATAAAACAGAAATATACCTGCTCCGGCTGGTGCGAGTGTTGGGGAACATAATAATTTCAAAAAAATTCCTACGCACACGCAAGATCATGGTGATGCATAGCAACAAGAGGGAAGAGTGTTGTCTATGTACCCTCGTAGACCGGAAGCGGAAGCGTTAGCACAACGCGGTTGATGTAGTCGTACGTCTTCACGGCCCGACCGATCAAGCACCAAAACTACGACACCTCCGATTTCTAGCACACGTTCAGCTCGATGACGATCCCGGACTCCGATCCAGCAAAGTGTCGGGGATGAGTTCCCTCAGCACGACGGCATGGTGATGATCTTGATGTTCTACCGTCGCAGGGCTTCGCCTAAGCACCGCTACAATATTATCGAGGATTATGGTGGAGGGGGGCACCGCACATGGCTAAGAGATCAATGATCAATTGTTGTGTCTATGGGGTGCCCCCCTGCCCCCGTATATAAAGGAGTGGAGGAGGGGGCCGACCAAGGAGGGTGGCACGCCCTAAGGGGGAGTCTGTTGGGGAACGTTGTAGAAAACAAAAAAATTCCTACGGTTTCACCAAGATCCATCTATGAGTTCATCTAGCAACGAGTGATCGGATTGCATCTACATACCTTTGTAGATCACGCGCGGAAGCGTTCAAAGAACGGGGATGAGGAAGTCGTACTCGACGTGATCCAAATCACCGGAGATCCTAGCGCCGAATGGACGGCACCTCCGTGTTCAACACACGTACGGTCAGCGTGACATCTCCTCCTTCTTGATCCAGCAAGGGGGAAGGAGAGGTTGAGGAAGATGGCTCCAGCAGCAGCACGACGGCGTGGTGGTGGTGGAGCAGCAGTACTCCGGCAGGGCTTCGCCAAGCTCATGACGGAGGAGGAGATATGTTGGGGAGGGGAGGGGCTGCGCCTTGGATGTTCTTTGCAACCCTCCCCTCACCCCTCTATTTATAGGGGAAGGGGGAAGGGGGCCGACCCCCTCTAGATGCGATCTAGAGGGGGGGGGGCGGCCAAGGGGAGGGGGGCTTGCCCCCCAAGCAAGGGGGCACCCCCCCTTAGGGTTTCCCCCAACCCTAGGCGCATGGGCCTTAGGGGGAGTGGCGCCCCAGCCCACTTTGGGCTGGATCCCTTCCTCATACAGCCCATAAGGCCCTCCGAGAGAGGTAGCCCCTCCCGGTAGACCCCCGGGAGAGGTGGCCCCTCCCGGTGGACCCCCGGAACCCCTCCGGTGGCCCCGGTACAATACCGATATGCCCCTGAACCTTTCCGGTGACCGTATGACAACTTCCCATATATAATTCTTTACCTCCGGATTATTCCGAAACTCCTCGTGACGTCCAGGATCTCATCTGGGACTCCGAACAACTTTCGGATTACTGCATACTCATATCTATACAACCCTAGCATCACCAAACCTCAAGTCTGTAGACCCTACGGGTTCGGGAGACAAGCAGACATGACCGAGACGACTCTCTGGTCAATAACCAACAGCGGGATCTGGATACCCATGTTGGCTCCCACATGCTCCTCGATGATCTCATCGGATGAACCATGATGTCGAGGACCTAATCAATCCCGTACTCAATTCCCTTTGTCAATCGGTACGTTACTTGCCCGAGACTCGATCGTCGGTATCCCAATACCTTGTTCAGTCTCGTTACCGGCAAGTCACTTTACTCGTACCGTAATGCATGATCCCGTGATCAACCACTTGATCACATTGAGCTCATTATGATGATGCATTACCGAGTGGGCCCAGAGATACCTCTCCGTCATACGGAGTGACAAATCCCAGTCTCGATTCGTGCCAACCCAACAGACACTTTCGGAGATACCTGTAATGTACCTTTATAGTCACCCAGTTACGTTGTGACGTTTGGCACACCCAAGGCACTCCTACGGTATCCGGGAGTTGCACAATCTCATGGTCTAAGGAAATGATACTTGACATCCAGAAAAGCTACAGCAAACGAACTACACGATCTTTGTGCTATGCTTAGGTTTGGGTCTTGTCCATCACATCATTCTCCTAATGATGTGATCCCGTTATCAATGACATCCCCATGTCCATAGCCAGGAAACCATGACTATCTGTTGATCAACGAGCTAGTCAACTAGAGGCTCACTAGGGACACATTATGGTCTATGTATTCACACATGTATTACGATTTCCGGACAATACAATTATAGCATGAATAATAGACAATTATCATGAACAAGGAAATATAATAATCATTTTATTATTGCCTCTAGGGCATATTTCCAACAGTCTCCCACTTGCACTAGAGTCAATCATCTAGTTACATTGTGATGAATCGAACACCCATGGAATTCTGGTGTTGATCATGTTTTGCTCTAGGGAGAGGTTTAGTCAACGGATCTGCTACATTCAGGTCCGTATGTACTTTACAAATCTCTATGTCTCCATTTTGAACACTTTCACGAATGGAGTTGAAGCGACGCTTGATATGCCTGGTCTTCCTGTGAAACCTGGGCTCCTTGGCAAGGGCAATAGCTCCAGTGTTGTCACAGAAGAGAGTCATCGGGCCCGACGCATTGGGTATGACTCCTAGGTCGGTAATGAACTCCTTCACCCAGACTGCTTCGTGTGCTGCCTCCGAGGCTGCCATGTACTCCGCTTCACATGTAGATCCCGCCACAACGCTTTGCTTGCAACTGCACCAGCTTACTGCCCCACCATTCAAAATATACACGTATCCGGTTTGTGACTTAGAGTCATCCAGATCTGTGTCGAAGCTAGCATCGACGTAACCCTTTACGACAAGCTCTTCGTCACCTCCATAAACGAGAAACATTTCCTTAGTCCTTTTCAGGTACTTCAGGATATTTTTGACCGCTGTCCAGTGTTCCATGCCGGGATTACTTTGGTACCTTCCTACCAAACTCACGGCAAGGTTTACATCAGGTCTGGTACACAGCATAGCATACATGATAGACCCTATGGCCGAGGCATAGGGGACGACACTCATCTTTTCTCTATCTTCTGCCGTGGTCGGGCATTGAGCCAAGCTCAATCTCGTACCTTGCAATACAGGCAAGAACCCCTTCTTTGACTGATCCATTTTGAACTTCTTCAATATCTTGTCAAGGTACGTACTCTGTGAAAGACCAATGAGGCGTCTCGATCTATCTCTATAGATCTTGATGCCTAATATATAAGCAGCTTCTCCAAGGTCCTTCATTGAAAAACACTTGTTCAAATAGGCCTTTATGCTTTCCAAGAATTCTATATCATTTCCCATCAACAGTATGTCATCCACATACAATATGAGAAATGCTACAGAGCTCCCACTCACTTTCTTGTAAATGCAGGCTTCTCCATAAGTCTGCATAAACCCAAACGCTTTGATCATCTCATCAAAGCGAATGTTCCAACTCCGAGATGCTTGCACCAGCCCATAAATCGAGCGTTGGAGCTTGCACACCTTGTCAGCATTCTTAGGATCGACAAAACCTTCCGGCTGCATCATATACAGTTCTTCCTTAAGATAACCGTTAAGGAATGCCGTTTTGACGTCCATTTGCCATATCTCATAATCATAGTATGCGGCAATTGCTAACATGATTCGGACGGACTTCAGCTTTGCTACGGGAGAGAATGTCTCATCGTAGTCAACCCCTTGAACTTGTCGATAACCCTTAGCGACAAGCCTAGCTTTATAGATGGTCACATTACCATCCGCGTCTGTCTTCTTCTTAAAGATCCATTTATTTTCTATGGCTCGCCGATCATCGGGCAAGTCAGTCAAAGTCCATACTTCGTTTTCATACATGGATCCTATCTCGGATTTCATGGCTTCCAGCCATTTGTCGGAATCCGGGCCCGCCATCGCTTCTTCATAGTTCGAAGGTTCACCGTTGTCTAACAACATGATTTCCAAGACAGGGTTGCCGTACCACTCTGGTGCGGAACGTGTCCTTGTGGACCTTCGAAGTTCAGTAGGAGCTTGATCAGAAGTATCTTGATCATCATCATTAACTTCCTCTCTAATTGGTGCAGGCACCACAGGAACATTTTCCTGAGTTGCGCCACTTTCCGGTTCAAGAGGCAATACTTCATCAAGTTCTACTTTCCTCCCACTTACTTCTTTCGAGAGAAACTCTTTCTCTAGAAAGGATCCATTCTTGGCAACAAAGATCTTGCCTTCGGATCTGAGGTAGAAGGTATACCCAATAGTTTCTTTAGGGTATCCTATGAAGACGCATTTTTCCGACTTGGGTTCGAGCTTTTCAGGTTGAAGTTTCTTGACATAAGCATCGCATCCCCAAACTTTTAGAAACGACAGCTTAGGCTTCTTCCCAAACCATAATTCATACGGTGTCGTCTCAACGGATTTCGACGGAGCCCTATTTAAAGTGAATGCGGCAGTCTCTAAAGCATAGCCCCAAAATGACAGCGGTAAATCGGTAAGAGACATCATAGATCGCACCATATCTAATAGAGTGCGATTACGACGTTCGGACACACCATTACGCTGAGGTGTTCCAGGCGGCGTGAGTTGTGAAACTATTCCACATTTTCTTAAGTGTGTACCAAATTCGTGACTCAAGTATTCTCCTCCACGATCTGATCGCAAAAACTTGATTTTTCTGTCACGTTGATTCTCAACCTCACTCTGAAATTCCTTGAACTTTTCAAAGGTTTCAGACTTGTGTTTCATTAAGTAGATATACCCATATCTACTCAAGTCATCAGTGAGGGTGAGAACATAACGATAGCCACCACGAGCCTCAACACTCATTGGACCGCACACATCAGTATGTATGATTTCCAATAGGTTGGTTGCTCGCTCCATTGTTCCTGAGAACGGAGTCTTGGTCATCTTACCCATGAGGCATGGTTCGCACGTGTCAAATGATTCGTAATCAAGAGACTCTAAAAGTCCATCTGTATGGAGCTTCTTCATGCGTTTGACACCTATGTGACCAAGGCGGCAGTGCCACAAGTATGTGGGACTATCATTATCAACCTTACATCTTTTGGCATTCACACTATGAATATGTGTAGCATTACGCTCGAGATTCATTAAGAATAAACCATTCACCATAGGAGCATGACCATAAAACATATCTCTCATATAAATAGAACAACCATTATTCTCGGATTTAAATGAGTAGCCATCTCGTATTAAACGAGATCCTGATACAATGTTCATGCTCAAACTTGGCACTAAATAACAATTATTGAGGTTCAAAACTAATCCCGTAGGTAAATGTAGAGGTAGCGTGCCGACGGCGATCACATCGACCTTGGAACCATTCCCGACGCGCATCGTCACCTCGTCCTTCGCCAATCTCCGCTTATTCCGCAGCTCCTGCTTTGAGTTACAAATGTGAGCAACTGCACCGGTATCAAATACCCAGGAGCTACTACGAGTATTGGTAAGGTACACATCAATTACATGTATATCACATATACCTTTCGTTTTGCCGGCCTTCTTGTCCGCTAAGTATTTGGGGCAGTTCCGCTTCCAGTGACCACTTCCCTTGCAATAAAAACACTCAGTCTCGGGCTTGGGTCCATTCTTTGGCTTCTTCCCGGCAGCTTGCTTACCGGGCGCGGCAACTCCCTTGCCGTCCTTCTTGAAGTTCTTCTTACCCTTGCCTTTCTTGAACTTAGTGGTTTTATTCACCATCAACACTTGATGGTCCTTTTTGACTTCTACCTCTGCTGATTTCAGCATTGCAAATACTTCAGGAATGGTCTTTTCCATCCCCTGCATATTGAAGTTCATCACAAAGCTCTTGTAGCTTGGTGGAAGCGACTGGAGGATTCTGTCAATGACCGCGTCATCCGGGAGATTAACTCCCAGCTGAGTCAAGCGGTTATGTAACCCAGACATAGTGAGTATGTGCTCACTGACAGAACTATTTTCCTCCATCTTACAGCTGAAGAACTTGTCGGAGACTTCATATCTCTCGACCCGGGCATGAGCTTGGAAAACCATTTTCAGCTCTTCGAACATCTCATATGCTCCGTGTCGCTCAAAACGCTTTTGGAGCCCCGGTTCTAAGCTGTAAAGCATGCCGCACTGAACGAGGGAGTAATCATCAGCACGTGCCTGCCAAGCGTTCATAACGTCTTGGTTCTGTGGGACGGGTGCGTCACCTAGCGGTGCTTGTAGGACATAATCTTTCTTGGCAGCTATGAGGATGATCCTCAGGTTCCGGACCCAGTCCGTATAGTTGCTGCCATCGTCTTTCAGCTTGGTTTTCTCTAGGAACGCGTTGAAGTTGAGGACAACGTTGGCCATTTGATCTACAAGACATATTGTAAAGATTTTAGACTAAGTTCATGATAATTAAGTTCATCTAATCAAATTATATAATGAACTCCCACTTAGATAGACATTCCTCCAGTCATCTAAGTATAACATGATCCGAGTTAACTAGGCCGTGTCCGATCATCACGTGAGACGGACTAGTCAACATCGGTGAACATCTTCATGTTGATCGTATCTTCTATACGACTCATGCTCGACCTTTCGGTCTTCTGTGTTCCGAGGCCATGTCTGTACATGCTAGGCTCGTCAAGTCAACCTAAGTGTTTCGCGTGTGTAAATCTGTCTTACACCCGTTGTTTGTGAACGTTGGAATCTATCACACCCGATCATCACGTGGTGCTTCGAAACAACGAACTGTCGCAACGGTGCACAGTTAGGGGGAACACTTTCTTGAAATTATTATGAGGGATCATCTTATTTACTACCGCCGTTCTAAGTAAACAAGATGCAAAAACATGATAAACATCACATGCAATCAAATAATAATAGTGACATGATATGGCCAATATCACATAGCTCCTTTGATCTCCATCTTGGGGCTCCATGATCATCTTGTCACCGGCATGACACCATGATCTCCATCATCATGATCTCCATCATCGTGTCTCCATGAAGTTGCTCGCCAACTATTACTTCTACTACTATGGCTAACGCGTTTAGCAATAAAGTAAAGTAATTTACATGGCGTTTCTCAATGACACGCAGGTCATACAAAAAATAAAGACAACTCCTATGGCTCCTGCCGGTTGTCATACTCATCGACATGCAAGTCGTGATTCCTATTACAAGAACATGATCTCATACATCACATATATATCATTCATCATTCATCACAACTTTGGCCATATCACATCACAAATCACTTGCTGCAAAAACAAGTTAGACGTCCTCTAATTGTTGTTGCAAGTTTTACGTGGCTGCAAAAGGGTTCTAGCAAGAACGTTTTCTTACCTACGTAATAGCCACAACGTGATTTGTCAACTTCTATTTACCCTTCATAAGGACCCTTTTCATCGAATCCGCTCCAACTAAAGTGGGAGAGACAGACACCCGCTAGCCACCTTATGCAACTAGTGCATGTCAGTCGGTGGAACCAGTCTCACGTAAGCGTACGTGTAAGGTCGGTCCGGGCCGCTTCATCCCACAATACCGCTGAAGCAAGATAAGACTAGTAGCGGCAAGAAAGTTGACAACATCTACGCCCACAACAAATTGTGTTCTACTCGTGCAAGGAGAACTACGCATAGACCTAGCTCATGATGCCACTGTTGGGGAACGTTGCAGAAAACAAAAAATTTCCTACGGTTTCACCAAGATCCATCTATGAGTTCATCTAGCAACGAGTGATCGGATTGCATCTACATACCTTTGTAGATCACGCGCGGAAGCGTTCAAAGAACGGGGATGAGGAAGTCGTACTCGACGTGATCCAAATCACCGGAGATCCTAGCGCCGAACGGACGGCACCTCCGCGTTGAACACACGTACGGTCAGTGTGACGTCTCCTCCTTCTTGATCCAGCAAGGGGGAAGGAGAGGTTGAGGAAGATGGCTCCAGCAGCAGCACGACGGCGTGGTGGTGGTGGAGCAGCAGTACTCCGGCAGGGCTTCGCCAAGCTCGTGACGGAGGAGGAGATGTGTTGGGGAGGGGAGGGGCTGCGCCTTGGATGTCTTTGCAGCCCTCCCCTCACCCCTCTATTTATAGGGGAAGGGGGAAGGGGGCCGGCCCCCTCTAGATGAGATCTAGAGGGGGGGCGGCGGCCAAGGGGAGGGGGGCTTGCCCCCCAAGCAAGGGGGCGCCCCCCCTTAGGGTTTCCCCCAACCCTAGGCGCATGGGCCCTAGGGGGAGTGGCGCCCCAGCCCACTTTGGGCTGGATCCCTTCCTCATACAGCCCATAAGGCCCTCCGGGAGAGGTGGCCCCTCCCGGTGGACCCCCGGAACCCCTCCGGTGGCCCCGGTACAATACCGATATGCCCCCGAACCTTTCCGGTGACCGTATGACAACTTCCCATATATAATTCTTTACCTCCGGATTATTCCGGAACTCCTCGTGACGTCCAGGATCTCATCCGGGACTCCGAACAACTTTCGGATTACTGCATACTCATATCTATACAACCCTAGCGTCACCGAACCTTAAGTGTGTAGACCCTACGGGTTCGGGAGACAAGCAGACATGACCGAGACGACTCTCTGGTCAATAACCAACAGCGGGATCTGGATACCCATGTTGGCTCCCACATGCTCCTCGATGATCTCATCGGATGAACCACGATGTCGAGGACCTAATCAATCCCGTACTCAATTCCCTTTGTCAATCGGTACGTTACTTGCCCGAGACTCGATCGTCGGTATCCCAATACCTTGTTCAGTCTCGTTACCGGCAAGTCACTTTACTCGTACCGTAATGCATGATCCCGTGATCAACCACTTGATCACATTGAGCTCATTATGATGATGCATTACCGAGTGGGCCCAGAGATACCTCTCCGTCATACGGAGTGACAAATCCCAGTCTCGATTCGTGCCAACCCAACAGACACTTTCGGAGATACCTGTAATGTACCTTTATAGTCACCCAGTTACGTTGTGACGTTTGGCACACCCAAGGCACTCCTACGGTATCCGGGAGTTGCACAATCTCATGGTCTAAGGAAATGATACTTGACATCCAGAAAAGCTACAGCAAACGAACTACACGATCTTTGTGCTATGCTTAGGTTTGGGTCTTGTCCATCACATCATTCTCCTAATGATGTGATCCCGTTATCAATGACATCCCCATGTCCATAGCCAGGAAACCATGACTATCTGTTGATCAACGAGCTAGTCAACTAGAGGCTCACTAGGGACACATTATGGTCTATGTATTCACACATGTATTACGATTTCCCGACAATACAATTATAGCATGAATAATAGACAATTATCATGAACAAGGAAATATAATAATCATTTTATTATTGCCTCTAGGGCATATTTCCAACAGAGTCCAACTCCTATAGGGAGTAGGACTCCCCTTTTTCCTATTAGGAGTAGGAGAGGGAAGGAAGAGGAAGGAGGAAGGAAGGAAAGGGGGGGGGGGCTCCCAATTTGGATTGGGCTTGGGGGGCGCCCCCTCCCTTGCTCCTTTCCCCTCCTTTCCACTAAGGCCCAATAAGGCCCATATACCTCCCGGGGGGTTCCGATAAACTCCTGGTGATCCGGTATTGTCCCAATCTCACCCGAAACCTTTCCGGTGTCCAAATATAGTCGTGCAATATATCGATCTTTATGTCTCAACCATTTCGAGACTCCTCGTCAAGTCCGTGATCACATCCGGGACTCCGAACAACCTTCTGTACATCAAAATATATAAACTCATAATGAAATTGTCATAGTAACGTTAAGCATGCGGACCCTACGGGTTCGAGAACAATGTAGACATGACCGAGACACGTCTCCGGTCAATAACCAATAGCGGAACCTGGATGCTCATATTGGCTCCTACATATTCTACGAAGATCTTTATCGGCCAGACCGCATAACAACATATGTTTGTTCCCTTTGTCATCGGTATGTTACTTGCCCGAGATTCGATCGTCGGTATCTCAATACCTAGTTCAATCTCGTTACCGGCAAGTCTCTTTACTCGTTCTATAATACATAATCTTGCAACTAACTTATTAGTTGCATTGCTTGCAAGGCTTAAGTGATGTGCATTACCGAGAGGGCCCAGAGATACCTCTCCGACAATCGGAGTGACAAATCCTAATCTCGAAATACGCCAACCCAACATGTACCTTTGGAGACACCTGTAGAGCACCTTTATAATCACCCAGTTACGTTGTGACGTTTGGTAGCACACAAAGTTTTCCTCCAGTAAACGGGAGTTGCATAATCTCATAGTCATAGGAACATGTATAAGTCATGAAGAAAGCAATAGCAACATACTAAACGATCGGGTGCTAAGCTAATGGAATGGGTCATGTCAATCACATCATTCTCCTAATGATGTGATCTTGTTAATCAAATGACAACTCATGTCTATGGTTAGGAAACATAACCATCTTCGATTAACGAGCTAGTCAAGTAGAGGCATACTAGTGACAGTTTGTTTGTTTATGTATTCACACAAGTATTATGTTTCCGGTTAATACAATTCTAGCATGAATAATAAACATTTATCATGATATAAGGAAATAAATAATAACTTTATTATTGCCTCTAGGGCATATTTCCTTCAGTCTCCCACTTGCACTAGAGTCAATAATCTAGATTACACAGTAATGATTCTAACACCCATGGAGCCTTGGTGCTGATCATGTTTTGCTCGTGGAAGAGGCTTAGTCAATGGGTCTGCTACACTCAGATCCGTATGTATCTTGCAAATCTCTATGTCTCCCACCTGGACTAGATCCCGGATGGAATTGAAGCGTCTCTTGATGTGCTTGGTTCTCTTGTGAAATCTGGATTCCTTTGCCAAGGTGTCGGTGTCAAAACCGGCGGATCTCGGGTAGGGGGTCCCGAACTGTGCGTCTAGGCCGGATGGTAACAGGAGGCAAGGGACACGAAGTTTTACCCAGGTTCGGGCCCTCTTGATGGAGGTAAAACCCTACATCCTGCTTGATTAATATTGATGATATGGGTAGTACAAGAGTAGATCTACCACGAGATCGGAGAGGCTAAACCCTAGAAGCTAGCCTATGGTATGATTGTTGTTCTGTATGTTGTCCTATGGACTAAAACCCTCCGGTTTATATAGACACCGGAGAGGGTTAGGGTTACACAAAGTCGGTTACAATGGTAGGAGATCTACATATCCGTATCGCCAAGCTTGCCTTCCACGCCAAGGAAAGTCCCTTCCGGACACGGGACGAAGTCTTCAATCTTGTATCTTCATAGTCCAGGAGTCCGGCTGAAGGTATAGTCCGGCCATCCGGACACCCCCTAATCCAGGACTCCCTCATTAGCCCCTGAACCAGGCTTCAATGACGACGAGTCCGGCGCGCAGATTGTCTTCGGCATTGCAAGGCGGGTTCCTCCTCCAAGTACTTCATAGAAGATTTTGAACACAAAGATAGTGTCCGGATCTGCAAAATAAGTTTCCACATATTGCCATAGAGAGAATGATATTTACACAAATCAAATCTGCTGACGTATTCCGTAGTGTAACATCGCACCATGGCCAAGCCTTTATTCGAATCGTTTTATTGTCCCACCTCAGCGCGTCATGCGAGGCGGTTTCCTTGGCACGTCCTTGTTAAAGCAGAGATCGTGTCCCCTTATTCTGGGATTCTCATCAATACGGGCGTGGGTAACCCAACCGCTTCTAGGACTCCTAGACTATAGACAAGTCCAAACGGCCACGGAGAGGACGCTTGATATCCACCCTCTTTATAAAGGGACAAGGCTTTTATTTTTTCCCTCCCGTGCTCAATCGAATCCTTCCCCCACCTCAAGCTCAAACACCCGAAGTTCAGGTCAGGTGCTCCGAACCTTCAATCATGTCCGGATCTAGCCTTCAAGGCTGATGGGTGCCTTCCTCCGTCACGGAAGAAGACATCAAAAAGTTGAGGAGGCCAGATATCTGACCGCCGAGATTTTGCATCGGCTGCCTGCCCGAGGGCAGGCCGTCCCCTCCCCCGAACCCAACGAGAACGACATGTTCGTCTCCCACTTCCTCCGAGGTCTGGGCCTTGCTCTGGATCCTTTCGTCAGGGGTTTGATGTTTTATTACGGGCTAGATTTCCATGATCTAGCTCCGGAAACCTTTCTTCATATTACGACATTTATTGTCGTGTGTGAGGCCTTCCTCCGGGTTACCCCTCACTTTGGCCTGTGGCTCAAGACCTTTGAAGTAAAGCCGAAGATGATCGAGGGGCAACATGCGGCGTGTGGAGTTGCCTCAATATGCAAGATGACAGGAGCTCCATGGCCCAAAGGTTCCATTCTAGAGGTGTCTGAATTGTGGCAACAGGAGTGGTTCTACATCACGGCTCCTAGAAGTGCCAAGTGGGCAGCCGCCCCTGTTTTCCGCTCGGGCCCTCCACCACAACTGATGTCATGGATCAGCAGAGGCCTGAGCTGGGGTCCAGCCAAGGACGTGCCTATACTGCAAAGCCGCATTCAAGATCTCTTCAATGGAGATTTTAATTTGGTTGCGGTAATACAAGTTATGCTGGTTCGTCAAGTCAAGCCTTGCAAACGCCGGCCCCTTCGCTTGTGGGAGTTCAATCCCGAGGGACCACGTGTTATCCAGAATTTCCTCGGCCTAACGCACGAGGAGATGTACAAGTCATTCTTCGGACCTCAGGTAGAGTGTCCGGAAATCACCGAGGACGTGGGCCTGAGCAGTAACCACGTCGCCGAACAGGTAAGGAATCTTCCGGCCGAACATACTATCTCTCATTTGTTACGAAGTTATTTCTGAGAGTTCTCTTTTTGACCAGGACTGGCTAACAAAGGCGAAGTTAATTCGGTGTTCGGCCCCCCTCCCTGAGGGTTTGGACAATCCGGTATTGGAAAAGATGCTCCAGGTTGCACCTTGCCCGGAGCCCTTGAAGGAAGATACTGGAGAGGATAATACGGGCGGACGCGGGCCCCCAATGCTGCCCATTCTAACCAAGGGAGCGAGCGTCTCCATGAAGGAAGACGACCGGAGGAGGAAAAGGACTGCGCCCGGGGATTCGGAAGCCGAAGCTTCCAAACGGGAGAAGAAGTCTCCCACAGAGGGTCCTACCTCGGGGGGTGCTTTTGTCGCACAAAGTCCGCGGGGGGATCAATTCTCCAGCGAGTCGTAAGTGACCCGAAATACTTTAATAGTACAGGTATGCCATCTTTTTCTTCTGAGAAAATAACCACCGCATATATCTTTGCAATTCGGGCCTTAGCCCCTCTCAAATGAGCTCGTCTTCGGGGGATCTTCTTCCAGAGACGATGGAGAGCGAAACGCCTCCTCCGGACTCCTCCGCTCCGGAAGCGGGCGACCCCGAAGTGTCGTCGCGGAGGGCCTCTCCGAGTCTGGTGAGGCCAGAAGATAATCCCATTGACCCTCGAAGCTCCCAGTGTCCGGCTCCCAAAGAGAGCGGACAAAAGAGTCTGGCACCGTCTGGTGTGCGATCGGATGTTCTGAGGGAGTTGGTGGGGCGAGCGGCCATCTCAGATGAACACTGTGTGCTGATGAATACGGTGATGGAGAGAATCTCGTCCGCCGAAAACGGATTGCATGAAGCTTTTATGAGTCTACTGACAGGCTTTGAGGTACGTAAAATAATGTATGATAGTCCTGCACATGCTAGGTGTGCCCTGTGTAGATAGTAGCGCCTGAGACTCTGGTTGTCGTCGGAAACGACAACGAACAAAGGATCATATTCCTAGGTAATAACCATACTGCCTCTATGTGCAGGTGATGGAAGCTCCGGTGGCTAGCCGGACTAGCGAGTTTGCCCATTTAAAACGGCAGTTGGATGTGGCAGACGCCGACATCGAGCTTGTTAACAAAAGGCTTGACGAGGCACAGGGTAAGTGTCATTATCTGGTAAGCGCCACATAGTAAGAGCAGCATGATGCCAGTGTCTTTAATATGTTGTGACTGCAGATGGAGCTGCCACTGTAGAAGCCTTGCGGGCAGAACTTGCCCGAGCCAAGGAACAAGCGAGGTTTAATAATGCGGCTGCTTTGAAGGCGGTCGAAGAGTTGAAAGCCGAGAAGGCCGCGCATGGCGAGAGCCGAGATAAGATGGCCAAGATGGCCATAGAATTAAAAGCCGTCGCCGACCGTTGCCGGGTTCTTGAAAAGGAAAACCTAGCGAAGGCATCGGACCTTGAGAAGGTTGTTGTGACGAGAAAAGACATCCGCTCTGCTATGAGGGCAAAGAAGGAGGAGCTGCAGGAAGCCGGGGATATTGTAGCTGGGAAATCCTTTATGTTGTGGAGGAAGTTCGGAGATCCACGGTATGCCTCTCTGGATCGGCTATGGAGTTCGGAGGATGTGTATATGGATTTGGCGGCGAGCGCTGCCGATGCGGCCAAGTACTTCCAGGGTCAGACGGACCGTGAAGTGGACCAGCTGTTTTGGACACAATTCCATTCTCCCGAGCGTCCACTTTCATTGACTGACCAATTAGCCGAATGGGCCGAACTGAATAGGTTGTCCGGACTCGCCATGAGGTCTGTTGTGGATCAGCTATGGCCGGAAAGGCCAAAACCGAACAGCTATTTCAGCTTGGTGCAGCAGTTCCTTGACGTGGTGCCGCGCATTAATGTGATGAAGAGGTCGGCGTGCATAGAGGGCTCACGGATGGCCTTTGCCCGTGTTAAAGCATACTGGGCGGAGATGGATGCTACCACTGTTGCAGCACGGGATTCGGCCATAGGTCGAATGGCTGCTGAGCACTACTTTGAAGAAGTTCTTGAGGGTGCTCGTTTGATAGAGACCCAGTGCTCAAAAAATATTATGTTTGAGTGATATGTAATCTCATTGTAAGCGAAATGCTTTTATAAATTTTTATAAGGCTATTTTTATACTTTTGCCTGAAAGTAATATGATGCCTCCTGGGCGGCCGTTTATGTATACATGTGTATAACCTGAAAGATTGCAGCCGTCGGCTTCAACCCCCACGCATATAATGCGGAGGTGCTCGCAAAAAACACGCGTTCACACTTAACCCAACGTCTTGGTCCTATTAAGGAGGTGATAGCGGAGCGAGCGAGGCAACCGGACTATAATGCTTTAGCACTTTCACTTAGCCATAGGAGTTTGACAGTGGGGCTACTAGATAGCCCCTGGTGGCTCCACACTCTCCCGATCCCGGGGTGCGTACATGCCTGGCCGGAAAACGGCCCTTCGTTAAGGCGGAGGAATTCTAACATTCCAACAGGTCATCGAGTGGTTGACCAGTCTCATGCTATATCATGACAGTCAGTTTTCGGCTTTCTCTACTGAGGTGCTCGTCCGGATGAACCAGGGCACAATCACAGTAGTTCTCCTGGTGCTACCTTAGCCGGTAAAGCGGAACGTAAGGCACCAAAACACAGGAGCCGGGCAAACCCAACATTTGACCAAAGATAATGATTCGGAGCTGATGCATATAGGGACAAACTCGCGACGCCGAACACTCCCTAAGGTATTCGGTCTTTGTGGTATAAACTGGGCCTAAATAATGGCCTTTGTAAAAAGCCCCTTGTGTCCAGGTTCGTGCATTGTTCTGGTGTGGCCACATGCCAAGACGTCAGCATCCTTCTCAACGGTGGATATGTATCAACAAGAGACAGTAAAAAAGGTTTACGTAGGGTCTTAATCTAAAAAGAATCCTTGGAGCGGGTCCCTGTTGCACGTCTGCGCCTGTGTCTCCGTTGTACCGTATCCTGGACGGGTGTAGCACGATGATCGTCTATAAAAGAGAGGAATTTAGGTGAAAAAGTTGTCGTGCAAAAAGATAGTTTTTTAAAGAAACCATGTATAATTCAAGATGAGAAGAAATTGCCACTTGTCTGCGTGCGTTGAGCCCCTTGTATTGACAAATAGGGGTGTGACAATTTATTCGGTATAAATAGCGGCGCCAGACTTGATTAGTTGTGTCTGAGGTCTTGACGACCTATTGGATGCTTTCACTGGTCCGGGCGCCTTTAGTGTGCGGCTGCCAAGGCAGCCGCACTCTCTTCTGCGCGCAGAGATCGCTTGATATTTCCGTTCACTGAATTGATGCCATGTGGACCGGGCATCTTGAGTGTGAGGGAGGCGTAGTGTGGTATTGCATTAAAGCGAGCGAAAGCTTCGCGTCCGAGCAGTGCTTGATAGCCACTTTGGAACGGAGCGATGTGGAAGGTTAAATGCTCGCGACGGAAGTTATCGGGGGAGCCGAATATAACTTGTAGTAGGAGGGAGCCCGTACAACGAGCCCCTGGGCCTGGCGTTACTCCTTTAAAGGTAGTATTGCTATGACGAATTTTTGTTGGCTCTAACCCCATCCCGCGGATTGCATCCTGATATATTAGGTTTAGATTGCTGCCACCGTCCATCAAGACTCATGTGAAGTGATATCCGCCAATTACTGGGTCTAATACCAGGGCAGCCCATCCTGCGTGTCGGATACTTGCTGAGTAATCGCGATGGTCGAAAGTGATCGGTTGAGACGACCAGTGGCAGGACTTCGCGGTGACAGGCACTTGGGTATATTTTCCTGGAAGTGCCGCATTGTTTTTTCCCTTGATCACGTGTAACACGTTTACTGTTTTGACTTCTGGTGGAAATTTCTTTTGTTCCCCAGTGTCTTGCTTGGGAGGCTCGTCCTCGTCTTCACTTGGTGTATCCTCCCCCCTTGTGTACGGCGTTGAGCTTGCCGGACTGCTTGAAGACCCAACATTCTCTGTGGGTATGATTAGCAGGTTTACCAGGGGTACTATGGATCTGACATACTTGGTCCAGAATTTTGTTGAGGCTGGACAGTTCATCCCTGGTGCCTTTAGAGGGTGGCTTTTGACCTGGTCAAGAGCTTTTGAATCCGGCGTTTACTACCGTGCCCTTCGTGTTGTCTTCTTTATTCCGGCGTTTGTTATTGCTGTTGCGCCGTGATTTCCCGTTTCCATCTCTAACTTCAGATGTACTAGGGTCGCTGGTGCTGCATCTGGCTAGCCAGCTGTCCTCACCCATGCAAAAGCGGGTCATGAGGTTTATTAATGCGGCCATCGTTCTTGGCTTATTTTGGCCGAGGTGTCTGGCGAGCCATTCGTCACGGACGCTATGCTTAAAAGCTGCCAAGGCTTCGGCGTCCGGACAGTCGACAATCTGGTTCTTTTTAGTAAGAAACCTGTTCCAAAGCTTTTGGGCTGACTCTCCGGGCTGTTGAGTTATATGACTCAAATTGTCCGCATCTGGAGGTCGGACATAAGTTCTTTGAAAATTTGCTCGAAAGGCGTCTTCGAGCTCTTCCAAACTTCCAATGAAGCTTTCGGGGAGGCCTTTAAGCCAGTGACGAGCTGGCCTTTTGAGCTTGAGAGGTAAGTACCTTATGGCGTGGAGATCATCTCCTCGAGCCATATGGATATGAAGGATGTAGTCCTCAATCTGTTGTTCCATCGTATGCCTCTATGTTAACGGGTTTGAATCCCTCTGGAAATTCATGGTCCAGCACCTCATCGGTGAAACATAGGGGGTGTGCGGCACCCCTGTAGCTGGGTGTACCGCGTTGTTCGGATGCTTGTTGTGTTGCATTGTATGATGGCGCGCGCTTGCGTGGTCCATAGATGGATCTTGTTGCGCCGTCCTTTGGGTGCGAGCCCTCGCATGGGTTGTGTGTTGTATTGTGAGTGGCGTTGTATGCCGCTCTGTGTTGGTAGAGGGGTCGTCTATCTGGCCAGGTGGCTGCTTTGATATTTGGTTGTGGGGGGTCTGAGGCCTCCTCATCGAATTCAGGTAGCAGCTTCCGCTTTGGGTAGCTCTTGGAGGGGCGATTGTCGCCGTACCTCGCTGCTGTGTTGAGTATTTTACTCCATCTGATTTGGAGTGTGTCTTGCGCAGCCTTGAGCCTTTGCTTCTGCTTTTTAAGACTCCTCGCGGTGGCAACAAGTCTTTTATGGGCATTCTGCTGCTCTGGGTGCCTGTCCGGCGTTATGTCGTCCGGACCATTATCCTTGGTAGAATTTGTTTGTTCGGCTTGATTATCCGGATTGCCGTTGTCCGGCAGCGGTTCGCCCTGCTCCAGCGCTGGGTCTATGTGATCGTTATTTCTGTCGGGGCGGGATTTGGGGCGGCGCTTGCGTCGCCGCTTTGATTGCTTCTCGAGGGAACAAGCCTTCGGTGCGTCCTTCTGCTCCTCTTCATCATCTTTTCGTGCGTCCACCATGTATACGTCATATGACGAGGTGGTTTTCCAGGGCCCAATAGGCGCTGGTTCTTCATCGTCTCCCTCATCGGCGTCCATACCGTCGATGTCTTCGAAGTTGAAGTCGAGCATGTCGGTTAAATCGTCGACAGTGGCTACAAAGTGGGTGGTGGGTGGGCTTTGAATTTATTCATCGTCCGTATCCCAACCTTGCTAACCATAGTCCGGACAGGGCTCTCCTGATAAAGAGAGAGACTTTAGTGTCTTCAAAATATCGCCGAAAGGCGAGTGCTGAAAGATGTCCGCGGCAGTAAACTCCATGATCGGCGCCCAATCGGATTCGATCGGCAGGGGCGCGGAGGGTTTAGAGTCTGGAGAGGAGTCCGGCTCCTTGGAGTCATGATTCTCGCGGAGTGCGGGGCTGGTGTTCGGCTCGATTGTCATTGGGATCACAACCCCCAACGCAGCGTCCAACCACCCATCCTCGATCGGTGCAGTTGGCTCCGAATTAAGGGTCGAAGCCGATGCGGGTGCGGCCTCCAGGGCACTGTTCGGCGGCAGAGCTAGATCATGCTCGTCGTGACAGTGTGGCGCGCTCGACAGTGGCTCGAATCCGTCGAAGATCAAGTCCCCGCGGATGTCAGCCGTGTAGTTTAAACTTCCAAATCTGACCTGACGGCCAGGGGCATAGCTTTCGATCTGCTCCAGATGGCCAAGTGAATTGGCCCGCAGTGCGAAGCCGCCGACGACGAAGATCTGCCTGGGGAGGAAGGTCTCACCCTGGACTGCATCGCTATTGATGATCGTAGGAGCCATCAAGCCTAACGGCGACGACACAGAGGAACTCTCAATGAAAGCACCAATGTCGGTGTCAAAACCGGCGGATCTCGGGTAGGGGGTTCCGAACTGTGCGTCTAGGCCGGATGGTAACAGGAGGCAAGGGACACGAAGTTTTACCCAGGTTCGGGCCCTCTTGATGGAGGTAAAACCCTACGTCCTGCTTGATTAATATTGATGATATGGGTAGTACAAGAGTAGATCTACCACGAGATCGGAGAGGCTAAACCCTAGAAGCTAGCCTATGGTATGATTGTTGTTCTGTATGTTGTCCTACGGACTAAAAACCTCCGGTTTATATAGACACCGGAGAGGGTTAGGGTTACACAAAGTCGGTTACAATGGCAGGAGATCTACATATCCGTATCGCCAAGCTTGCCTTCCACGCCAAGGAAAGTCCCTTCCGGACACGGGACGAAGTCTTCAATCTTGTATCTTCATAGTCCAGGAGTCCGGCTGAAGGTATAGTCCGGCCATCCGGACACCCCCTAATCCAGGACTCCCTCACAAGGCAATTGCACCAGTATTGTCACAAAAGATTTTCATTGGACCCGATGCACTAGGTATGACACCTATATTGGATATGAACTCCTTCATCCAAACTCCTTCGTTTGCTGCTTCTGAAGCAGCTATGTACTCCGCTTCACATGTAGATCCCGCCACGACGCTTTGTTTAGAACTGCACCAACTGACAGCTCCACCGTTTAATGTAAATATGTATCCGGTTTGCGATTTAGAATCGTCCGGATCAGTGTCAAAGCTTGCATCAACGTAACCATTTATGATGAGCTCTTTGTTACCTCCATATACGAGAAACATATCCTTAGTCCTTTTCAGGTATTTCAGGATGTTCTTGACCGCTGTCCGGTGATCCACTCCTGGATTACTTTGGTACCTCCCTGCTAGACTTATAGCAAGGCACACATCAGGTCTGGTACACAACATTGCATACATGATAGAGCCTATGGCTGAAGCATAGGGAACATCTTTCATTTTCTCTCTATCTTCTGTAGTGGTCGGGCATTGAGTCTTACTCAACTTCACACCTTGTAACACATGCAAGAATCCTTTCTTTGCTTGATCCATTTTGAACTTCTTCAAAACTTTGTCAAGGTATGTGCTTTGTGAAAGTCCAATTAAGCGTCTTGATCTATCTCTATAGATCTTAATGCCCAATATGTAAGCAGCTTCACCGAGGTCTTTCATTGAAAAACTCTTATTCAAGTATCCCTTTATGCTATCCAGAAATTCTATATCATTTCCGATTAGTAATATGTCATCCACATATAATATCAGAAATGCTACAGAGCTCCCACTCACTTTCTTGTAAATACAGGCTTCTCCAAAAGTCTGTATAAAACCAAATGCTTTGATCACACTATCAAAGCATTTATTCCAACTCCGATATGCTTGCACCAGTCCATAAATGGATCGCTGGAGCTTGCACACTTTGTTAGCTCCCTTTGGATCGACAAAACCTTCTGGCTGCATCATATACAACTCTTCTTCCAGAAATCCATTCAGGAATGCAGTTTTGACATCCATCTGCCAAATTTCATAATCATAAAATGCAGCAATTGCTAACATGATTCGGACATACTTAAGCATCGCTACGGGTGAGAAGGTCTCATCATAGTCAATTCCTTGAACTTGTCGAAAACCTTTTGCGACAAGTCGAGCTTTGTAGACAGTAACATTACCGTCAGCGTCAGTCTTCTTCTTGAAGATCCATTTATTCTCAATTGCTTGCCGATCATTGGGAAAGTCAACCAAAGTCCACACTTTGTTCTCATACATGGATCCCATCTCATATTTCATGGCTTCAAGCCATTTTTCGGAATCTGGGCTCACCATCGCTTCTTCATAGTTCGTAGGTTCATCATGATCTAGTAGCATGACTTCCAGAATAGGATTACCGTACCACTCTGGTGCGGATCTTACTCTAGTTGATCTACGTGGTTCAGTAGTAACTTGTTCTGAAGTTTCATGATCATCATCATTAGCTTCCTCCATAATTGGTGTAGGTGTCACAGAAACCGGTTTCTGTGATGTACTAATTTCCAATAAGGGAGCAGGTACAGTTACCTCATCAAGTTCTACTTTCCTCCCACTCACTTCTTTCGAGAGAAACTCCTTCTCTAGAAAGGATCCATTCTTAGCAACAAATGTCTTGCCTTCGGATCTGTGATAGAAGGTGTACCCAACAGTCTCCTTTGGGTATCCTATGAAGACACATTTCTCCAATTTGGGTTCGAGCTTATCAGGTTGAAGCTTTTTCACATAAGCATCGCAGCCCCAAACTTTCAGAAACGACAACTTTGGTTTCTTGCCAAACCATAGTTCATAAGGTGTCGTCTTAACGGATTTTGATGGTGCCCTATTTAACGTGAATGCGGCCGTCTCTAAAGCATAACCCCAAAACGATAGCGGTAAATCTATAAGAGACGTCATAGATCGCACCATATCAAGTAAAGTACGATTACGATGTTCGGGCACACCATTACGCTGTGGTGTTCCGGGTGGCGTGAGTTGCGAAACTATTCCGCATTGTTTCAAATGTAAACCAAACTCGTAACTCAAATATTCTCCTCCACGATCAGATTGTAGAAACTCTATTTTCTTGTTACGATGATTTTCAACTTCACTCTGAAATTCTTTGAACTTTTCAAATGTTTCAGACTTATGTTTCATTAAGTAGATATACCCATATATGCTTAAATCATCTGTGAAGGTGAGAAAATAACGATATCCGCCACGAGCTTCAACATTCATTGGACCACATACATCTGTATGTATGATTTCCAACAAATCTAATGCTCTCTCCATAGTACCGGAGAACGGCGTTTTAGTCATCTTGCCCATGAGGCACGGTTCACAAGTACCAAGTGATTCATAATCAAGTGGTTCCAAAAGTCCATCAGTATGGAGTTTCTTCATGCGCTTTACACCGATATGACCTAAACGGCAGTGCCACACATAAATTGCACTATCATTATCAACTCTGCATCTTTTGGCTTCAACATTATGAATATGTGTATCACTACTGTCGAGATAAAAATAGACCACTCTTCAAGGGTGCATGACCATAAAAGATATTACTCATATAAATAGAACAACCATTATTCTCTGATTTAAATGAATAACCGTCTCGCATCAAACAAGATCCAGATATAATGTTCATGCTCAACGCTGGCACCATATAACAATTATTTAGGTCTAATACTAATCCCGATGGTAGATGTAGAGGTAGCGCGCCAACCGCGATCACATCGACTTTGGAACCATTTCCCACACGCATCGTCACCTCGTCCTTCGCCAGTGTTCACTTAATCCGTAGTCCCTGTTTCGAGTTGCAAATATTAGCAACAGAACCAGTATCAAATACCCAGGTGCTACTGCGAGCTCTAGTAAGGTACACATCAATAACATGTATATCACATATACCTTTGTTCACCTTGCCATCCTTCTTATCCGCCAAATACTTGGGGCAGTTACGCTTCCAGTGACCAGTCTGCTTGCAGTAGAAGCACTCAGTTTCAGGCTTAGGTCCAGACTTGGGTTTCTTCTCCTGAGCAGCAACTTGCTTGCTATTCTTCTTGAAGTTTCCCTTCTTCTTCCCCTTGCCCTTTTTCTTGAAACTAGTGGTCTTGTTGACCATCAACACTTGATGCTCCTTCTTGATTTCTACCTCCGCAGCTTTTAGCATTGCGAAGAGCTCGGGAATTGTCTTATTCATCCCTTGCATATTATAGTTCATCACGAAGCTCTTGTAGCTAGGTGGAAGTGATTGGAGAATTCTGTCAATGACGCAATCATCCGGAAGATTACTTCCCAGTTGAATTAAGTGATTATTATACCCAGACATTTTGAGTATATGCTCACTGACAGAACTGTTCTCCTACATCTTGTAGCTATAGAACTTATTGGAGACTTCATATCTCTTAATCCGGGCATTTGCTTGAAATATTAACTTCAACTCCTGGAACATCTCATATGCTCCATGGCGTTCAAAACGTCGTTGAAGTCCCGATTCTAAGCCGTAAAGCATGGCACACTGAACTATCGAGTAGTCATCAGCTTTGCTCTGCTAGACGTTCATAACATCTGGTGTTGTTCCAGCAGCAGGCCTGGCACCCAGCGGTGCTTACAGGACGTAATTCTTCTGTGCAGCAATGAGGATAATTCTCAAGTTACGGACCCAGTCCGTATAATTTCTACCATCATCTTTCAACTTTGCTTTCTCAAGGAACGCATTAAAATTCAACGGAACAACAGCACAGGCCATCTATCTACAATCAAACATAAACAAGCAAGATACTATCAGGTACTAAGTTCATGATAAATTTAAGTTCAATTAATCATATTACTAAAGAACTCCCACTTAGAAAGACATCCCTCTAATCTTCTAAGTGATCACGTGATCCAAATCAACTAAACCATAACCGATCATCACATGAAATGGAGTAGTTTTCAATGGTGAACATGACTATGTTGATCATATCTACTATATGATTCACGCTCGACCTTTCGGTCTCAGTGTTCCGATGCCATATCTGCATATGCTAGGCTCATCAAGTTTAACCTGAGTATTCTGCGTGTGCAAAAACTAGCTTGCACCCATTGTAGATGGACGTAGAGCTTATCACACCCGATCATCACGTGGTGTCTGGGCACGACGAACTTTGGCAATGGTGCATACTCAGGGAGAACACTTTTATCTTGAAATTTAGTGAGAGATCATCTTATAATGCTACCGTCAATCAAAGCAAGATAAGATGCATAAAAGATAAACATCACATGCAATCAATATAAGTGATATGATATGGCCATCATCATCTTGTGCTTGTGATCTCCATCTCCGAAGCATCGTCATGATCACCAACGTCACCGGCACGACACCTTGATCTCCATCGTAGCATCGTTTGTCGTCTCGCCAATCTTATGCTTCCACGACTATCGCTACCGCTTAGTGATAAAGTAAAGCATTACAGCGCAATTGCATTGCATACAATAAAGCGACAACCATATGGCTCCTACCAGTTGCCGATAACTCGGTTACAAAACATGATCATCTCATACAATAAAAATTTAGCATCATGTCTTGACCATATCACATGAAAACATGCCCTGCAAAAACAAGTTAGACGTCCTCTACTTTGTTGTTGCAAGTTTTACGTTACTGCTACGGGCTTAGCAAGAACCGTTCTTACCTATGCATAAAAACCACAACGATAGTTTGTCAAGTTGGTGCTGTTTTAACCTTTGCAAGGACCGAGCGTAGCCACACTCGGTTCAACTAAAGTTGGAGAAACTGACACCCGCCAGCCCCCTGTGTGCAAAGCACGTCGGTAGAACCAGTCTCGCGTAAGCGTACGCGTAATGTCGATCCGGGCCGCTTCATCCAACAATACTACCGAACCAAAGTATGACATGCTGGTAAGCAGTATGACTTATATCGCCCACAACTCACTTGTGTTCTACTCGTGCATAACATCAACGCATAAAACCTAGGCTCGGATGCCACTGTTGGGGAACGTAGTAATTTCAAAAAAATTCCTACACACACGCAAGATCATGGTGATGCATAGCAACGAGAGGGAAGAGTGTTGTCTACATACCCTCATAGACCGGAAGCGGAAGCGTTAGCATAACGCGGTTGATGTAGTCGTACGTCTTCACGGCCCGACCGATCAAGCACCGAAACTATGGCACCTCCGAGTTCTAGCACACGTTCAGCTCGATGACGATCCCCGGACTCCGATCCAGCAAAGTGTCGGGGATGTGTTCCGTCAGCACGACGGCGTGGTGACGATCTTGATGTTCTACCGTCGCAGGGCTTCGCCTAAGCACCGCTACAATATTATCGAGGATTATGGTGGAGGGGGGTACCGCACACGGCTAAGAGATCAATGATCAATTGTTGTGTCTATGGGGTGCCCCCTGCCCCCGTATATAAAGGAGTGGAGGAGGGGGCCGGCCAAGGAGGGTGGCGCGCCCTAAGGGGGAGTCCAACTCCTACAGGGAGTAGGACTCCCCTTTTTCCTATTAGGAGTAGGAGAGGGAAGCAAGAGGAAGGAGGAAGGAAGGAAAGGGGGCTGGCCCCCCTCCCAATTCGGATTGGGCTTGGGGGGGCGCCCCCTCCCTTGCTCCTTTCCCCTCCTTTCCACTAAGGCCCAATAAGGCCCATATACCTCCCGGGGGTTTCCGATAAGGCGATAACCTCCCGGTGATCCGGTATTGTCCCAATCTCACCCGGAACCTTTCTGGTCCAAATATAGTCGTCCAATATATCGATATTTATGTCTCGACCATTTCGAGACTCCTCGTCAAGTCCGTGATCACATCCGGGACTCCAAACAACCTTCGGTACATCAAAATATATAAACTCATAATGAAACTGTCATCGTAACGTTAAGCGTGCAGACCCTACGGGTTCGAGAACAATGTAGACATGACCGAGACACATCTCCGGTCAATAACCAATAGCGGAACCTCGATGCTCATATTGGCTCCTACGTATTCTACGAAGATCTTTATCGGTCAGACCGCATAACAACATACGTTTGTTCCCTTTGTCATCGGTATGTTACTTGCCTGAGATTCGATCATCGGTATCTCAATACCTAGTTCAATCTCATTACCGGCAAGTCTCTTTACTCGTTCTATAATACATCATCTTGCAACTAACTTATTAGTTGCATTGCTTGCAAGGCTTAAGTGATGTGCATTACCGAGAGGGCCCAGAGATACCTCTCCGACAATCGGAGTGACAAATCCTAATCTCAAAATATGCCAACCCAACATGTACCTTTGGAGACACCTGTAGAGCACCTTTATAATCACCCAGTTACGTTGTGACGTTTGGTAGCACACAAAGTGTTCCTCCGGTAAATGGGAGTTGCATAATCTCATAGTCATAGGAACATGTATAAGTCATGAAGAAAGCAATAGCAACATACTAAACGGTCGGGTGCTAAGCTAATGGAATGGGTCATGTCAATCACATCATTCTCCTAATGATGTGATCTGGTTAATCAAATGACAACTCATGTCTATGGTTAGGAAACATAACCATCTTCGATTAACGAGCTAGTCAAGTAGAGGCATACTAGTGACACTTTGTTTGTTTATGTATTCACACAAGTATTATGTTTCCGGTTAATACAATTCTAGCATGAATAATAAACATTTATCATGATATAAGGAAATAAATAATAACTTTATTATTGCCTCTAGGGCATATTTCCTTCAGCGAGTTGTCGAATGGAATCACCCTCCTGGATCCCCGAGGGTTGTCTTTGTTGCCAGTGATTCCCCTCAACCAGTTCTCCAAGATATCCTCGCTAACCTCCTCCGGGTGGATCCGAGTGGTATCCTCGAGCCCAGAGTACATCCACATCAGATGATCGCGCGCCTGAAGAGGTTGGACGCGTCAACCGAGAAAGACCTCCAGCAGATCCATCCCGGTCACTCCGTCGCGGACAAGCTGGACGACCCATTCAACCAGCTCCTTGACCTGCACCTTCTCTTCTGGAACTACCTTCAAGGGAGCAGGCTTCTCCACTCGAGCCAAGGAAAAAGGAGGAAGTCCAGTCGACTGGCCAGGGGTTGGTTGATCCTTGCAGTAAAACCAAGTCGACTGCCAGCCCCGGACCGAGTCAGGAAGGATCATCGCTGGGAAAGTGCTCTTGCTCCTCATCTGGATCCCTAGACCACCGCACATCTGGATCACCCGCGTCCTCTCGTCACTCGACTTGGCCTTTTTGCCGACTGGGAACGGCAAGTAAAGATGTGTTTGAAAAGCCCCTAGTGCGGTCGACAGCCCAAGAAGTTTTCACACATGGACACGAAAGCGGCCAGATAGACTATGGTGTTCGGAGTGAAATGGTGGAGCTGAGCCCCAAAGAAGTTCAAAAAACCCCGGAAGAAAGGGTGGGGAGGCAGTGAGAATCCGCGATCTATGTGGGTTGCGAGGAGGACACACTCACCCTCTCTAGGCTGCGGCTCGGTTTTGTCCCCCGAGAGCCGAGTCGACTTGTGAGGGATCAATCCCCCCTCCATCAGGTCGTCGAGGTCGTCCTGCGTGATTGTCGAGCGGATCTAGTCGCCCTGGATCCAGCCCGCCGGCAGGCCGGACCTCAGCTCCCCTGGCTTATATAGAGTGCGACAGGACCCCAGCTCCCCTCCGTTACTCAGGGTTCAATGCTCATAAAGGAAAGGCGTTACTGGTAAACTCTCACACACACACACTGGATTATGTGTGTGTGTGTGTCGAGGGTCACCGAGCGATAGAGGAAACCCTAAATAGCAAGTATCGTGGGTGTGAGATACATGTGGCCGTCGGTGTCGGACACTACATCCACGTCCCACAAGTGACATGGGCGTCGAAGCCCGCGCCACTTGTGGGACGTGGATGTAGTGTCCGACACCGATGGCCACATGTATCTCACACCCACGATACTTGCTATTTAGGGTTTCCTCTATCGTTCGGCGACCCTGACCCTCGACGACCCTCGTTCCCGATAAAATAAAGAGGAAGAAGAAGAAAAAAAAAGAGAAGAAGAGAAGAAGAAGAATGACACTACATCCACGTCCCACAAGTGACGTGGGCGTCGAAGCCCGCGCAGCCCGCGCCACTTGTGGGATGTGGATGTAGTGTCCGACACCGACGGTACATGTATCTCACACCGACGATACTTTCTATTTAGGGTTTCTCCTCTACCGCTCGGCGACCCTCGACGACCCTCGTTCCCGATAAAAAAAGAGGAAGAAGAAGAAAAAAAGAGGAGAAGAAAGAATAGAGGAGAAGAACTCCTCTATTCTTTCTTCTCCTCTTTTTTTCTTCTTCCTCTTCTTTTTTTATCCTCTTCTTCCTCTCATGTTCGAGAGGATCGCCGAGGGGTCGGGAGGTTGCCTAGTGTCAAAGGATTAAACAAAATCATGTCTTCATCATTAGGCGAAAGTAACAGGTGCATGATGGTATGAAGCTCTCCAAAGTTATTTTGGAACGGAATCCCAGATAAGATAATTTGCTTTTTGGTACAAAGTTCAGCAAGAACCTTCCAAATATCGTTATTTGGAAGGCCTTTGCTGAAATTCATACAAAAAGGCAAATTATCCTATCCGGGACACCATTCCAAAATAACTTTGGAGGACTTCGTCATGCCCTGGTTACTTCCGGCTAATCATGAAGCCATGGATTTCTTCAATACTTTGACACTAGGAAACCTCTCTCGACCCCTCGGCGATCCTTGACCCCTCGAACCCTCGACGACCCTGGAACCCTCGACCCCTAGACGACCCTGGAACCCTTGACCCTCGATCCCTCAACCCTATAGAACCCTCGAAGAAAGGAATAGCTAGAGGAGAAGATCGAAGAAAAAAAAGAAGAAAAAAAAGAGGAGAAGAAGAAAGGAATAGTGGAGAAGAAGAGAAATAGATTATTCTATTTTCTCTTCTTCTCCACTATTCCTTTCTTCTTCTCCTCTTCTTTTCCTTCTTTTTTCTTCTTCTTATTTATTTCTCCTCTTCTTTTCCTCTCCTCTTCTTCTTTCTTTCCTCTTCTTATTTTCTTCTTTCCTATCCTTCTTTTTCTAAAATTGTAACTTTTGCATATATAAAACTTTTCTAAAATTGTAACTTTCTATATATGAATAAAAAACTTTCTATGAACAAAAAAACATTTTTAACATATATATTTAGCAAATTCTAGCCACATACATCACATACGCATATACATTATATCCACATACACATATACATCACATATGAACAAAAAAATAAACTAATAAAAATAAAAAACATATTGCAACATATGAACAAAAACATATAGCCACATACATACACATACATTATATATATATGAAAAAAATTAAACTAATAAAGGCAGGGGCGCGGGAGTGGTGGCGCCGGCAGGGCAGAGGGGCATGGCGGCAGCGGTGGCGCCGGCGGGGCAGGGCAGGGGCGCGGGGGCGGCGCCGGCCTGACAGGGCAGTGGCGGCTGGGCGGCGCGCGGCGCCAGCGCAGGGTAGGGGCGGCGCACGGCAGCCGCGCAGGGCAGAGGCAGCGGCGCGGCGGCCGCGCAGGACAGGGGCGCAGGGGGCGCGGGACGGGAGGGGATGTGCTCATAGGGGGCGGCGGCGACGGCGAAGGCGATCAGCCTGACGGCGTCGGTGGCGGCAGCGACGGCGAAGGCAAGCAGCCTGACGGCGTCGGTGGCGATGGCGACGAGGAGGAGCAGGGGCGTCGGGCGGCAATGACGACAAGGAGGAGCAGGGGGCGTCGGGGGAGAAGTGGGTGATTTGGTCAAAAACTGCTAAGTGATGTATATATAGCAAGAGCATTGGTCCCGGTTCGTGAAACCAACCGGGACTAATGCCACCTTTAGTCCCGGTTGGTGCCACCAACCGGGACCAAAGGCCAATTTTCAGCAGCCCAAAGGGCGGGAAGCGGCGGCCTTTGGTCCCGGTTGGTGGCACCAACCGGGACTAAAGAGGGGCATTGGTCACGGTTCGTGGCCAACCGGGACTAAAGGGGGCATTGGTCATGGTTGGTGCCACGAACCATGACAAATGCCCCTCTTTAGTCCCGGTTGGTGCCACCAACCGGGACCAAAGGCCTTGTGCTGCCCCGCGCCCAAATGTTTAGTCCCACCTCGCTAGTTGAGAGGGAGCCTCACCTGTTTATAAGGTGCGGTGCGCCTTCCCTCTCGAGCTCCTCTCTAAAGCAGGCTTTTGGGCCTAACCGTGCAATCTGTGCCTGTGGGCCTACTGGGCCTCCCGCGGGCCTGAATCCTGGCCCATGGTAGGGTTTCTAGTCGTATTCAGGCCGTGGGTGCCCAGTAGGTGGCACTTTTTTGGTTTTTTGTTTTTTTTGTTTCTACTTACAACAAAATACTTATTGTTGCTATATTTAATTTCTTTCCAGTTTTTTTGTTTTGTTTTCTGTATTATTTATTTTCTTTTGTTTTTTGCTTTATTTTTTAATTCTTTTTGCTTTTAGTTTTAGAAAAATTATGAATTTTCTGTTAGTGCCATTAGTTTTCAAATTTGAAAACACTTTTTTTGTTTTTTTGTTTTCTTTGTTGCTTTATTTATTTTATTTTGTTTCTACTTACAACAAAATACTTATTGTTGCTATTTTTATTTTTTTCCAGTTTTTTTTGTTTTGTTTTCTGTATTATTTATTTTCTTTTGTTTTTGCTTTATTTTTAATTCTTTTTGCTTTTAGGTCAGCAAAATTATAAACTTTCTATTGCTTTATTTATTTTATTTTGTTTCTACTTACAACAAAATACTTATTGTTGCTATTTTTTTCTAGTTTTTTTTGTTTTGTTTTCTGCATTATTTATTTTCTTTTGTTTTTTGCTTTATTTTTTATTCTTTTTGCTTTTAGTTTTAGAAAAATTATAAACTTTCTGTTAGTGCCATTATAAAATTTTTGCTTTTAATTTGAATTCTTTGAAAATTGTTTGAATCACAAGTTTGTGATTAACTTACTAAAAATGAGAATAGATGCGCTTATAGAGAAAATTCAACCTAAATTCGTAGTAAATTTCTATGAATTTCAGAGAAATTCACTATGAATTTAGGTTAAACTTTTCTCTATTAGGGCATCTATTTTCACTTTGAGAGGAGCTCAACAAGGCAGAGAGGGAAGGGCTTATAAACCGGTGTGAGCCCCCTTCGGTTGGCGAGGTGGGACTAAACTCTGCCCGCAACGAGGACAAACCCTTTAGTCCCGGTTTGTGGCACAAATGGGGACTAATGGTCATGGGCCAGGGGCGAGGAGCAAAATTATAAACTTTCTGTTAGTGCCATTAGTTTTAGAAAGTTGAAAGTTGAAAGTTGGCATGGGCCAGGGACTAATGGTCATGGTATTACGAGGGCCGAACCATAAGACATGAAAGCATTTCAAATGAACTCTGAAAAAGTTGAAAGTTGGCATGGTATCATAATTTCACCCACATAGCATGTGCATGTACAAAACGGACAATGGTAGCATGTTTGTGTGTTACAAAGTTGGCATGCTATCATCATAATAGTTACGGGAGAAAGTCTTCACTTTTTCTTCGCTTGTGTCATTTGCTTATTGCGCCGTAACCATGGATAATCTTCATTGTTTATCAGGATGCTTGGGTCAGCCTTGACATTGAAGGGAGGAATTTCATGAAACTTTTCATAATCTTCAGACATGTCTGTCTTGCCGTCCACTCTCAGGATGTCCCTTTTTCCTGAAAGAACTATGTGGCGCTTTGGCTCATCGTATGATGTATTCGCTTCCTTATCTTTTCTTTTTCTCGGTTTGGTAGACATGTACTTCACATAGATAACCTGTGCCACATCATTGGCTAGGACGAACGGTTCGTCAGTGTACCCAAGATTTTTCAGATCCACTATTGTCATTCTGTACTGTGGGTCTACCTGTACCCCGCCGCCTAACAGATTGACCCATTTGCACTCAAACAAAGGGACCTTAAAATCAGGTCCGTAGTCAAGTTCCCATATGTCCACTATGTAACCATAATATGTATCCTTTCCGCTCTCGGTTGCTGCATCAAAGCGGACACCGCTGTTTTGGTTGGTGCTCTTTTGATCTTGGGCGATCGTGTAAAATGTATTCCCATTTATCTCGTATCCTTTGTAAGTCAATACAGTCAAAGATGGTCCCCTGGACAACAAGTACAACTCATCACAAACAGCGTTGTCACCTTTGAGACGTGTTTCCAACCAACTGCTGAAAGTCCTGATGTGTTCACATGTAATCCAGTCGTCGCACTGCTCCGGGTGTTTGGAGCGCAGACTGTTCTTGTGTTCATCGACATACGGGGTCACCAAGGTAGAGTTCTGTAGAACTGTGTAGTTTGCTTGAGACCAAGAATATCCGTCCCTGCATATTATTGAGTCTCTTCCAAGAGTGCCTTTTCCAGTCAGTCTCCCCTCATACCGCGATTTAGGGAGACCTATCTTCTTAAGGCCAGGAATGAAGTCAACACAAAACCCGATAACATCCTCTGTTTGATGGCCCATGGAGATGCTTCCTTCTGGCCTAGCGCGGTTACGGACATATTTCTTTAGGACTCCCATGAACCTCTCAAAGGGGAACATATTGTGTAGAAATACGGGCCCCAGGATGACAATCTCGTCGACTAGATGAACTAGGATGTGCGTCATGATATTGAAGAAGGATGGTGGGAACACCAGCTCGAAATTGACAAGACATTGCGCCACATCACTCCTTAGCCTTGGTACGATTTCTGGATCGATCACCTTCTGAGAGATTGCATTGAGGAATGCACATAGCTTCACAATGGCTAATCGGAAGTTTTCCGGTAGAAGCCCCCTCAATGCAACCGGAAGCAGTTGCGTCATAATCATGTGGCAGTCATGAGACTTTAGGTTCTGAAACTTTTTCTCTGGCATATTTATTATTCCCTTTATATTCGACGAGAAGCCAGTCGTGACCTTCATACTGAGCAGGCATTCAAAGAAGATTTCTTTCTCTTCTTTCGTAAGAGCGTAGCTGGCAGGGCCTTTATACTGCTTCGGAGGCATGCCGTCTTTTTCGTGCAAACGTTGCAGGTCCTCCCGTGCCTCAGGTGTATCTTTTGTCTTCCCATACACGCCCAAGAAGCCTAGCAGGTTCACGCAAAGGTTCTTCGTCACGTGCATCACGTCGATTGAGGAGCAGACCTCTAGGTCTTTCCAGTAGGGTAGGTCCCAAAATATAGATTTCTTCTTCCACATGGGTGCGTGTCCCTCAGCGTCATTCGAAACAGCTAGTCCACCGGGACCCTTTCCAAAGATTATGTAGTGTAAATCATTGACCATAGCAAGCACGTGATCACCGGTGCGCATGGTGGGCTTCTTCCGGTGATCTGCCTCGCCTTTGAAATGCTTGCCTTTCTTTCGACATTGATGGTTGGTCGGAAGAAATCGACGATGGCCCAGGTACACATTCTTTCTGCATTTGTCTAGGTATATACTTTCAGTGTCATCTAAACAGTGCGTGCATGCGTGGTATCCTTTGTTTGTCTGTCCTGAAAGGTTACTGAGAGCGGGCCAATCGTTGATGGTCACGAATAGCAACACCTTAAGGTTAAATTCCTCCTGTCTGTGCTCATCCCACGTACGTACACCGTTTCCATTCCACAACTGTAAAAGTTCTTTAACTAATGGCCTTAGGTACACATCAATTTCGTTGTCGGGTTGCTTAGGGCCTTGGATGAGAACTGGCATCATAATGAACTTCCACTTCATGCACATCCAAGGAGGAAGGTTATACATATATAGAGTCACGGGCCAGGTGCTGTGATTGCTGCTCTGCTCCCCGAAAGGATTAATGCCATCCGCGCTTAAAGCAAACCATACATTCCTTGGGTCCTTTGCAAACTCATCCCAGTACTTTCTCTTGATTTTCTCCACTGCGACCCGTCAGTGGGTGCTCTCAACTTCTCATCTTTCTTTCGGTTCTCACTGTGCCATCGCATCAACTTGGCATGCTCTTCGTTTCTGAACAGACGTTTCAACCGTGGTATTATAGGAGCATACCACATCACCTTTGCAGGAACCCTCTTCCTGGGGGGCTCGCCGTCAACATCACCAGGGTCATCTCGTCTGATCTTATACCGCAATGCACCACATACCGGGCATGCGTTCAGATCCTTGTATGCACCGCGGTAGAGGATGCAGTCATTAGGGCATGCATGTATCTTCTCCACCTCCAATCCTAGAGGGCATACGACCTTCTTTGCTGCGTATGTACTATCGGGCAATTCGTTATCCTTTGGAAGCTTCTTCTTCAATATTTTCAGTAGCTTCTCAAATCCTTTGTCAGCCACAGCATTCTCTGCCTTCCACTGCAGCAATTCCAGTATGGTACCGAGCTTTGTATTGCCATCTTCGCAATTGGGGTATAACCCTTTTTTGTGATCCTCTAACATGCGATCGAACTTCAGCTTCTCCTTTTGACTTTCGCATTGCGTCCTTGCATCGACAATGACCCGGTGGAGATCATCATCATCGGGTACATCGTCTGGTTCCTCTTGATATTCAGCAGCTTCACCCGTTGTAGCATCATTGGGCACATCGTCTGGTTCCTCTTGATCTTCACCAGCTCCCCCCGTTGCAGCATCACCGTATTTAGGGGGCACATAGTTGTCATCGTACTCTTCTTCTTCGCCGTCTTCCATCATAACCCCTATTTCTCCGTGCCTTGTCCAAACATTATAGTGTGGCATGAAACCCTTGTAAAGCAGGTGGGAGTGAAGGATTTTCCGGTTAGAGTAAGACCTCGTATTCCCACATTCAGTGCATGGACAACACATAAAACCATTCTGCTTGTTTTCCTCAGCCGCATCGAGAAACTCATGCACGCCCTTAATGTACTCGCGGGTGTGTCTGTCACCATACATCCATTGCCGGTTCATCTGCGTGCATTATATATAATTAAGTGTCCAAATTAATAGAAGTTCATCATCACATTAAAACCAAAGTGCATACATAGTTCTCATCTAACAACATATAGCTCTCCAGAGCATCTAATTAATTAAACCATACATTGAAACTATGTAAAACATTTCAATGCGAAAACAAATGTGATCATAATCACAACCAAGGTAACAATTGATCCAACGGCATAATGATACCAAGCCTCGGTATGAATGGCATATTTTCTAATCTTTCTAATCTTCACGCGCATTGCATCCATCTTGATCTTGTGATCATCGACGACATCCGCAACATGCAACTCCAATATCATCTTCTCCTCCTCAATTTTTTTATTTTTTCCTTCAACAAATTGTTTTCTTCTTCAACTAAATTTAACCTCTCGACAATAGGGTCGGTTGGCATTTCCGATTCACATACATCCTACATAAATAAAATCTATGTCACGTTGGTCGGCATAATTTTCATAAACAATAAATGAACCAATAGTTATAAAGATAATATATATACCACATCCGAATCATAGACAGGACGAGGGCCGACGGGGGCGGATACCAAAACCATCGCACTATATAAGATGCAATAATAAAAGTAAGAAAATAATACAAGTATCTATGTAAACATACAAGTAAGAATATTTTTCCTTTCAGAAAGAAGATAAAACAAGAGGCTCACCACGGTGGTGCCGGCGATGAGCTCGGCGCGGGTGATCGACGGCGGTGAAGACGGGGACAGGGCGTGACGGACCGCTAAACCTAGACAAATATTATGGAAAATGGAGCTTGGAGGTCGATCTTGGAGAGGAGAAAGCTTAAGTAGTGTGGCTCAGGCATTCCATCGAACACCTTGTGTGCATAGGAGGTGAGCTAGAGCACCACCAAGCCCTCTCCCCCTCGGCCAGAGAAAAACAGTGCACTGGGGTGCTCTGCTCGCGAGCGAGGGGTATATATAGGCACCTCATTGGTCCTGGTTGGTGACATGAGCCGGGACTAAAGGGGAGCCTTTGATCCCGGTTCAAGCCACCAACCGGGACCAATGGTGGTGGGCCAGGAGCGAGGCCCATTGGTCCCGGTTCATCCCACCAACCGGGACCAAAAGGTCCAGATGAACTGGGACCAATGGCCCACGTGGCCCGGCCGCCCCCCTGGGCTCACGAACCGGGACCAATGCCCACATTGGTCCCGGTTGTGGACTGAACCGGGACTAATGGGCTGACCCGGCCTGGACCAAAACCCTGTTTTCTACTAGTGCATATTAAATGGAGTTGTTGTGCTGCATGAAATTGTACATAAGTTTCACGTAAAAAGTTGAATGGAGTCATCTTCAAAATAGACTTTGAAAGAGCATATGACAAAGTAAAATGGCCCTTTCTTTTGCAATTTTTGCGCATGAAGGGGTTTTCACCAAAATGGTATCTATAGGTAGAGAGTTTTGTTTCTGAAGGTACCGTGGCTATCAAAGTCAATGGCAGTGTTGGCAACTACTTTCAGACTAGGAAGGGGCTTCGCCAAGGAGACCCCTATCCCCTATTTTGTTTAACATTATGGTCGATATGTTAACTACCCTTGTTGAGCGGGCTAATGTGGTCAGTCAGATTAGTGGTGTGATCCCTCATTTGGTAGAAGAAGGTATGTCTATTCTACAATATGTGGATGACACTATACTTTTTATGGATCATGACCTAGATAAAGCAAGAAACCTCAAGTCACTTTTATGTAAATTTGAGGAGCTCTATGATCTTTAAATTAATTTCCATAAGAGTGAGCTTTTTTGCTTCGGCGATGCCTTAGAGTCCACATCAAAGTATGTTGAGATTTTTAGCTGCCAGCTCGAGCAGTTCTCGATTTGGTATCTAGTTAGTCCATTCACTATCGGCGTTTAACTATCGCTGAGTGGAAGCAGGTGGAAGAAAGACTTGAGAAACATCTAGCCAGTTGGAAGGCCAAAATCTTGTCGTATGGGGGACGGTTGATTCTGATCAATTCCGTCCTCAACATCATGGTTCTATACATATTGTCATTCTTTCACTTACCGAAAAGGGGTTCTTCAGCGTCTCGACTATTTTAGATCTAGACTTATTTGGCAATGTGATAATTAATCCAAAAAATATTGGCTAACTAGGTGGAGTGTATTATGTTGATCTAAAAGTTAAGGGAGCCTCATAATTCAGGATCTTAAGATTAAAAACATCGCTCTTCTAAGTAAATGGGTATACAAACTACTCACTGAGAATGGAGTGTGGCAGGAAATCATTTGTAACAAGTACGTGGGGGTCCAAAGCCATTTCTCAGGTTCTTTTGGAAACCTCCGTGATTCACATTTTTGGAGTGGCATGATGAAGGCCAAAGATTTTTTTTTTCAATTTGGCACTTTCTCGGTTAGGGATGGTTCTCAGGTTTGATTCTGGGAAGACACCTGGCGGGGGGCGGGGGGGGGGGGGGGGCACTCCACTTACGGTGAAATACCCTAGCTTGTATAGTATTGTCAGACATAAATTCGTCACGATCAAACAAGTTTTGGTCTATACTGCAGAGGTCGGAGGATAAATACCTTTTTATAATGGCGTCTACACGATTGGAGCGTACAATCAGGGGGATTTTTCTCCCAACATGGATGACGGTGCAATCTCCAAATAGGATTTGCCCCTACCCTAGGCTGGACTGATTTATTTCTGTTGTAAAATAATATTTATTTTTAGGTTTGCTGGACTTGTTGGCTGTTTGCATCGCGCTATGCAGAGGCCAAACATTCTTTCAGTGAGATTGTATCACCTTGATACATCAATTGAATGAAATGTTCTTTATCGGCAAAAAATGTCCTTGTTTGGGCGATTATGAAGTAAACTTAATAAATTGATGCAGGACTCATCTAAACGACAACTGTTGGCCAACGACTACCACTTGCTAGTAGATGGAAATATATGGGTGCAAGGGGTAGCCTTGAGCTATTTTTTACTCAATCAAATGAAATATTCTTTTAAAACTCAAAATATAACCAACGGATTCCCATTTTCCTAGAAAGTTAGAAACCGGAAGATGAACTAAGTGACAGTTCATCTTGATAGATAGTTTATCACCATTTCATTGCCTTTGTTCTTGGACAAGCCCAAGTGAGCTCTAGGACTACCGAAGCTATCTTGTCATGCCATTGACATAAATCGTTTTTCATGTACTTATAATCAACTTTTATCATGGTGACAAATCAAACTAGTTTATAATGTGACACCTGAATAAGGCAATTTTCTTTTCTTTTTCTTTTTGTTAAGGCTGTTGAGTTCCTATAAATTTCATAAAAAAGAATAAGCTATGCAACATGATAAATAGGAGTTTGTGAAAATAAGAATGTCATTATCACGACTAGGTTATTAACCTCTACCCGTGCAATCCAAGAACTGGTCTCCATTTGTGCTCTACTGCAGGTGTGTTACTCATTGGACGGCTTGATCAATGATCAATGCTTGGTGGCCGGACCTTCTCAACAAAAGTTGCTTACTCCACCATGTAAAGAGTCGTTGACGACCCTGCCCTCTCCATGGTTTGGTCCTCAAAAATTCCTAACAAGACCAAGGCCAAGGGTTAGTTCTTTTGGTGGCTTTTTTGGACTTATAGAATAAGCTGCCCCCCTATCCAACTTATTCTAGAAACTCAACCAAAAATATTTTTTAGAAGCCTATTAGTCAAGTTTTCATTAGTGGACTTCTAAAAAAATTCGGTTGGGCTTATCAGCAAAAGAACTATCCCCAAGGTATTTGGATGGCTGTTGCACAATGACATGCTAGACACATGTAGAAATCTTCATACGAAAACGATCCTCCCATCAGAGAATTGCCCCATGTGTCTATAGGATACCGAAACATGCACACACTTATTCCTCCTATGCTGTAAAGCAATAGCTATATGACATGCCTTGGCATCAGGCCAAACTGCACCGACATTAAGCTCATATGGAAGATCAATGTCCCACGACGTCTTCCTATCTCACCACAACCTTTCATGACACTGCTGATCCTCTGACAAATTTGGGATGTCAGGAATGCTTTGGTTTTCACGCAATGACACTCATCACTGGCTGATGTACTTTTTCTTTGCATGGTAATACATGTCTCATTCATATCATAAAGATCAAAGTACAAGTCACGTAAAGACCGATATGACCAAACTGAAAAGATAGCAGAACATCTCAGAGCTTGATACCAACGCCCGTCACCTGCCTTCGACACCACCACATCAGCCACCGAAGAAAAGATTGATGGATCCAGACCTCCTCACCGAAGCTCGACGCGACTCCATCGCTGATATGCAACTTTGCGAATCTCCAAGGTGGCTTATCAGAAGTTATTTTTTTTTGAAATGGCAGTTATCCTGCATTCATTAAGAAGAAAAGAGTTGCTCAGTTAATTAGGGAAAACCGAGCGAAAACCAGATTGCCCAGTTAATTATGAAGAACCGGGCAAAAACCATCACAAACACTGAGCGGCACACATAAAAAAACCCACGCACACCGCTCCAAAGAGGGCCTAGGTGAGACCGCACACAGAGTGTAGGGATGGCGATGATGACGCCTCTAAGGGAGGAGCGATGGCTCACCAGAAGCGAAGTACACACATAGACTAAAAATAAATGGCAGAGAAATGATGTTGGTTTGTGGTGTGACTTTCTCTGCTCACGATAAACACTAGTTTTGTAAAAAGTCCTTTGATCAAAATGAAAATTCAAGGGGGAAACTCCGCTCGGGTAAAAAACTTGGTCACCAATTTAGAGTGGGGACCCAACCGATCATAAACATCTACCATGTTACAACTCGGGCGTGCTACGCGTCGGTCGACGGATCTTTTAAAAAGATCGGCCTCCTTGCAAGCCATCCGTTTCTATCATGCGAGCCTTTAGTTTCTCTTCTCTAATTTCCTGCAATAATACTCTTGTTGCGTTTTCTCTATTTTTCTGCAACAAGACCTTTATTGCGAAACTCCTTCTTCTCTAATTTTCTGCAACAAGTTCTTGTTGCAAAATCTCTTCTTCTCTAATTTTCTATAACAATACCCTTGTTGCAAAAAAATGCAAACACATCTCTCGTTGTGCCTAATTTTCTGTAACAAGACCCTTGTTGCAAAAATTGCAACAATATCTCCGGTCACATCGCGCCCTAACACATACGTCTTTCGTTCCCGCTGTCCGCAACAACGTTGTTGTTGTTGTTGTTGTTGTTGTTGTTGTTGTTGTTGTTGTTGTTGTTGTTGTTGTTGTTGCAGAAAGTGGCTGTGGACATGGACCCATATGGCGTGATGATGTGGCTGTTGCTAGTGCTAGTGGTGCCATGACGGCGGCGAGGTAGATGGTGCTTCACGCTTGCATGGCGGATCTCGCCGGATCCGGTTGCCGGGTGGTGTTTGGCGTCGGAGATCCGACATGAATGCGCTCGGCAATGACAGCCTACAGGCGGCGGCGCTCGGCGAAGACCACCTACAGGCAGGGGCGCTCGGCTTGGCTGCTGGTTGCAAGTGCTCGGTTCGCAACGGACCATTTGTTTCGGTCAAGCCAACTGAACACAAGGGGTGCGTTGTAAGAACTGTACTAGGATATAGATTGCTTCTGAGTCGCTGGATTCAAATCAAATCCGACGGCTACGGAGGAGGTCGGCGCGCGCACAAACATCCGCCGGTTGAGCGATAGCGTTTCCCTTTTTTACTTTTGCCTAGCAAAATTTTCTAAATTTTCGTTTTCAAATCTCGCATGGATTTACAACCTTCTAAATTTAATGCTTGGTCAGCGGTGCCTCGTCAGCATTCCTTCCTCTGGCCTACACTCCAGAGTCTCCACTTCCTCGACCAGCGGCCGCGCCGGCAGCAGCTCGCGGTGCCCCTCCCTCCTACCCAGCGCTCGCAGATCGGCGCCGACGCCGCGGCCGCCGGGCGGAGCGCCATGGCCACGAAGCACCCCCACGGGGACGCTGATCCGTCCACTTCGCCTCCGCCGCCGCCGAGCCGCCGCCCGCGCGGCTTCGCCTCCGCCTCCACCCCCGCGGCGCCTCCTCCCCCGGGGCGGCGGCGCGGCGAGCGGGAGAGGGAGCGGGAGAAGGAGCGGACGAAGCTGCGGGAGCGGCAACGGCGCGCCATCACCAGCCGCATGCTGGCCGGGCTGCGGCAGCACGGCAACTTCCCCCTCCCCGCCCGCGCCGACATGAACGACGTTCTCGCCGCGCTCGCCCGCGCCGCCGGGTGGACCGTCCACCCCGACGGCACCACCTTCCTCTCCTCTCCCCAGCCCTCTCTCCCTCCCCCTGCCCAATTCGTACGTGCGCCCTCTCCAGTGTCTTATTGCCCTTACTTACCTAGACTAGAGATAGATGTTCGGATTTTGCTTGCTGGAGCTCTCCACTTTTCGTATGATAATGTTATCCCTTGCTCAATTGAAAACGTTGTGAATGAAAAATGTATTGATTTTGCAAGAAATGATTCGTATTTGCAGCAGGGTGCTTTCCAGGCTACTTCTCTGGAAACCCCAGTTTTTACCAACTCTCTGAACAGCTACGCCATTGGGACGCCAATAGATTCCCAGGCTTCAGCCCTACAAACAGATGATAGCCTGTCACCGTCGTCATTGGATTCAGTGGTGGTGGCAGAGCAAAGCATAAAGAATGAGAGCTATGGGAATTCAAGTTCAGCCAATTCTTTGAATTGTATGGGAAGTGATCAGGTGAGCAAAGTTTGCAGTTTGATTCGCTTAATGGATGCTTGTGGTATGCCGGTGTATATAAACCAGATAACCTTGGGATGTAGCATCGCCTATTTGCCATCATAACTTGGTCTTTATCAGCTCTTATAGCCTATAACCCATGAAGTTAGTTGACCGTCGATAGGGCTTAGAATGTTGTAGCTCCAGCTTTCAGTGATATTCTAATTGCACCATATAGCATTATTTGTATGGACCAGTAATTTATCATGTAATTGCATTGTCGAGTTCACTGATTCTTTGTTTGCAGCCAACTTTTCGTTTGGGCTTTCTGATTTAGCAAATCAAATTGGGCGACAACCTCATGTTTTTCTTTTATTGTTCAATTGGAGCAGCTGTTGAGAGCATCAGCAGTATGGGCGGGTGATTTCACGAAAACTCCATATATACCAGTGTACGCCTCTTTGTCTGTAAGTTCCTGGTGAACCTCTTGATCCCATATCTGCTATGTTAATCCTGTTTTCTCGCTTCCTGGTGAACCTCTTTACACTTGCACATGGTTTAATCATGTCATGTAATAGATGGCCAAAAAGGTTGAAGAGAAATGTTTAAGGGGGTTGATATAGTACTTTGCAAATCTGGTTGTATCTTTTTACCGGGTTTGCCCCTACTTGTGAGTCCTCTCATGGCTAGGTGCATGTGTAAGTGTGACTTGAATACTTAACATAGCACCAAAGTTCACGCGGATTCTCTGAATCTGACTGAGAACTAGAGAATCATACCGTATGCAGTTCGTTCTTTTTAAGATTATGCATTTAAAATAAATTGTAAGTTGAGAACTCTATGTTTTCTTTATCTTCCAACCATATATTCCTGAAATTTCGACATCTATAATCTATCTATCACACCATGCTTTAGCATTGTTGCTGTTGCTGTAGATGGGCATTATCAATTGTTATTGCCAATTGGTTGATCCTGAGGCTGTACGCGCTGAACTAAGGCATCTGAAGTCTTTGAATGTTGATGGAGTTGTTGTAGACTGTTGGTGGGGGATTGTGGAAGCCTGGACTCCTCAAAAGTATGAATGGTCTGGCTACAGGGACCTTTTTGGTATTATTAAAGAGTTCAAGCTAAAAGTTCAGGTTAGAATACTACCATGACTTATGGCATTTTCTAGGATGCTATTACTCACACATCTGACATTTTCGTACTTTTTTGTAACTTTATACACATGTACTATTGGTGGTTGAATTATAGCAAGTTACTAGAGTATACCTGGATCTCTCATACTAAAGCATAGACTTAGAAGTCATCCATTCATTGAATCCAAAGGGACTCAACTTTCTTGATTCTTGACATAACCAGAAATCTGACCTTCCAAAGCGAGGAAATAACATGACTAAACCTTTTGAGCTTATATGATAAATTTTCAATTATGAGCATGATGTAGCATTGCACGATATTTAAAATCCTTAAACTGGATATGCTTCTCTTATCTCCCTTGTTATATTGAACTAGACTTACATTGGCTAACAAGTGTTCTTCAACAAATTTAAGGTTGTATTGTCATTTCATGGGTCTGGGGAGTGTGGATCTGGTGGTGTGTTAATTGCTCTCCCTAGGTGGGTAATTGAAATTGCACAAGAGAACCAAGATATATTTTTCACTGATCGAGAAGGTAGGAGGAATACAGAATGCCTTTCCTGGGGAATTGACAAAGAGCGAGTCCTTCGAGGGAGAACTGGCATTGAGGTATTGGGTCATCCTTGGTAATTTTTCTTCTCTCCTCTATAAACCCTCCTTTAACATCTCTGTTTTTTTTAAAAAGCTGTCATTCTCCTTAGACGAGCATTACTTCGGTCTTTTCCTAGTGACATTTTTAATTCATTTAAAATGGTAGTCCTTTCTACACAGTTGTAATTGCAGTATATCTTGTTGTGATAGCCAAGAGCTGTCCTGTCATTCGATACATTGAACTTGCATTGTATCGCCATTAATCTTTTTCATATCAATTCTCTAATAGAAGGAGAGACATGTACACTGAATTATTGATACTTGATGAGATTATATGCAGGTTTATTTTGATTTCATGAGGAGCTTTCATATGGAATTCAGAAGCTTATCTGAAGAGGGTCTTATTTCTGCTATTGAGGTTGGATTGGGTGCTTCTGGAGAGCTAAGATACCCTTCGTGTCCAGAAAAAATGGGCTGGAGATATCCTGGTATTGGCGAGTTTCAGGTACTTACTTAAAACTCCAAACCTCTTGCACTTATTCAAAGAAAAAGACGTATTTACTTGAATTCCAATTTCCAAGTTCGAACCATCAAGGATAGGGACACTTACTCCAGTTACCTTGTTTCCTGATTCTGAACCCTTCTCATTTTATTCATTGGTCCTGAAGGAGTGTAAAATATTACTACCTTGTTATGTTGTTATTAAGCTGTGGTAGAGGAAACAAAAATGCACAGTAGGCACCTTTCGAGAACCATATAATGCTGTTTTGTTGGTATGTGGGCCATGACTTGAACTTATCTTTTGGATTGCACACATACAAAAATGTCGTGCTACATTTCTGTTATGGATGGCAGCATGCATAAGTTGTAAATGCATACATAATGTATTCTTTGTTGATTGCTTCTTCGACAGTGTTATGACAGGTATATGCAAAAGAACCTACGGCAATCAGCCTTGACACGGGGGCATTTGTTTTGGGCCCGTGGGCCTGATAATGCTGGCTACTATAATTCAAGGTCACATGAGACTGGCTTTTTTTGTGACGGAGGTGATTATGACAGCTACTATGGGCGTTTCTTCCTTAATTGGTATTCTGGAATCCTCATAGATCATGTGGATCAGGTGCTCTCACTTGCTACTCTTGCATTTGATGGAGCAGCAATTGTGGTGAAGGTATGCTATATCTTGGTACATTTGTTGGTTGGACCTTGAAGCATCATATTCTCTAATTTTTAAAGAAGCTTCACATGTATCCCATTTCTTGTTGTTCTCTGCCTCTCTAGTTTCCCATGTATATCACATCAAACTTTGCACGTAATGGGTATCCGTTAAGCTCTTTTTTCTTTATTTTATATTCTGGGTTGCACTTCTGTTCAAAGCAACCAATGATTGCTCAAAAACTAGTAAGTAATATAGCTTTGACAAGTTACGGGGAGTTGAATGCATAATCATGAAGCATCCCTCAAATTTAGACGAGACACGGTACAGAAGCTACTCAAAATGCTAATTATTAGGTCGACTATTTAAAAATTTCGGACAAAAAAGAGGCTGAATTTTTTTACTCATCGAACTTGTGAAGTACTGTAATCATAATAGGATATACATGTATTAAGTGGATCGCTTGCCTGGTCTCATAGTACAGCCTTTCTATATAGCATATATTGCCCTGATAAGTCCATGGAACTTGCCCCTCATATTTCTCTTGCCAATTCGGCTGTTTCATGACAAGACAATTATCTTTCCTCAGATCCCCTCCATCTATTGGTGGTACAGAACTGCAAGCCATGCTGCAGAGCTTACTGCAGGATTCTACAACCCTACAAATCGAGATGGATACTCTCCAGTTTTCAGAATGCTCAAGAAGCATTCCATAATTCTTAAAGTGGTTTGTTATGGCCCAGAATTTACAGTTCAGGAGAATGATGAAGCATTTGCTGACCCAGAAGGTTTAACCTGGCAGGTGAGAGATGTTGTAAGAACTCTCTGAAGCTACGATTGCGTGTTTAATTTTTTTCCGTGGATAATTTTGGTACACTTGAAAATTTGCAGGTTATGAACGCAGCATGGGATCATGGTCTATCTGTAAGTGTAGAGAGTGCTCTTCCATGTCTTGACGTGGACATGTACTCTCGGATCCTTGACACAGCGAAGCCGAGGAATGATCCTGACCGTCACCATCTCTCATTCTTTGCATACCGTCAGCGAACTCCGTTCCTTTTGCAGAGAGATGTGTGCTTCTCAGAGCTTGAGACCTTTGTAAAGTGCATGCACGGTTAGTACCAGTTTTTTTTTTCAGTTTCTAACTTCCTCATAGCACCATTATTCATGGTATCTTGTTGATTCTTATCAGTGAAATCATTATTTTCCTTTTTGGGGTCAATAGAATGATATGCATAAACAATGTGGTCATGGTGCAAACTATCAGTTTGAATCATATGATCTGCTCTGCTGTTACATTCAGTGTGGATGGGACTGATAAAAGGACATAAATCAAACATGTCACCATTAAGCATCGCTACCTTGTATCATCTATGCTGTTACTCTTCAAAAGCTACCTCTGCATTCTTCCTGGGAGGATTATTATCTGATAACTAAGTTGATGATTTTGTCTGCAGGGGAGGCTACCCAGAACTTTGTAGATTGAACTTGCTTTGGCGACGCATTCCCTGATATGCTGCAACTTGCGTTCTGCAAATTTCTGGATTCCCTTCGTGGCTATCGCAAGATTTAACTCATATTGCTGATTAACGCATTCCGGCCATCTCCGCCTTATGCTAAGGGTCAGCCGACCAGATGGCACTGAAACTGTTGTGCCGGTGGTGGGCAGGGATTAGTATCCCTTATCTGCGGTACAGGGCTGGTAGTTCAGCAAGTTTTTACCGCGGCGTCACCTAGCCTGGGCTGGAAGATGGAAAGAATGGCGAGGCATATATCTAATAGCACTGCATTATCATGCTCTTAAGATGCAAAGAAACCCTCTCCTGATTGGGTGGTAAACCATCTGTCTCTGAATTCTCGATGATGCTTAGACTTTGTTTAACCGAAACATCTTTCTAGATTGTGACTGAAATTTGAACTGTCCGAGCTGAGGTTAGGTCTGAAATGGTCGTTAATTTTGTTAATTATATAGTTTGTGGAGCCTAATTTTCTGGACTAACGAAGCCGATAAGCCATGGGTCATTAAACCTGGATTATTTTTCATTTTAGAAAAAAGTATTTAGCTTATAACTGTTTTTAAAAAGCATATTATTAGAACCCAGTTTTAAAATTGTGAAAAGGGTACATTGCTCAATTATTGGGCATAAATAAACTGGATAACTGGATGACCTGCCCAGCGAATGTGCAACTAATTGTGGTGCTTTTCCTAGAAGCTAAGCAGTGCAACCGCATATACAACATAACTTGATCTCCCAAGAACATTATAAATGGAAAACACAGCAAGAACTAAAGAACGTTTTAATTCAACTCCTTTTCTATTACACAACATAATGTACCACAAGATGCTTTTGAAGCTGGAATTACCCTTTGAAGTTTGAACATAACGACCGCGGCATACACTGAGTAGTAGAGGTGCAGATTGAAGGGTAAGATTGCTTCACGCGCTAGAGAGACAATTGGAGCTGCAAATGGATCCAAGAACAATAACCACTGCGACGTTGATGAGGAAAAACATAATGAAAACGAGGCTGTAATCTATGAGGAAGAGTATCAACAGTTGCCTGCCAATTTTTTTTTTTGATAACGACTCACTTAGCCACTTAGCAACAAATTGTATCACTCTATCCTATCATATCGGTGAAAGTTGCAACCTACTCTGATGCTTCTGTCTGACCATGGGGTCTTCCTTGAGAGGACTAGGGTAGAGCGCAAGAACAAGTTGGGCCTACATGCTTGTAGGCAGGCTCATCATGAACTTTGCATCCATCGATCAATGCAAAATAACCATGGTGTCCAAACCCTTCATGATTAAATAAGTTCCTTATCGCGTAATGATAGAGCCAAAGAGCGCAATCGCATTGTTGGCAGCGCCTTTCCTTGCAGACAAAGGACAACCATGCCCTTGGTTACCTCTCTAGCGGATGACCTCGGGTAGCTCAGTTATCTGAAGAAGTAGCCTGCCATGGTGAACATGAATATGATGAGCTCCAGTTTCTGGGTCTGGTGATACACATGATGATACTGATACACGGTAAAGGTTAACTATCCATAACCTATATCTGCCTAAACAATCAGGCAATTGCATGGACAAGTGAGAAATTCATAGGGGTTTGTGTTTGTGTATCCCAAATCTTCGGACACCAAGAAGCAAAAGGGTGCTGAGCACCGTGAGGATACCTCCAACACACATAGGACTTTTAAACAATAGTTGAATGCAAAGGCAGTACCCAACACTGCACACAGTTTTTTTTTACTCAAATGCAAAACCCAGCAAAGAAAACAAGGATAACATGAAAGTGACAAATAAGGTGTACTAATCAACCCTCAAGGATATTAGTAGAAATAAATGCAAGCTTTACAATGATGCATAAGTACATACTGACGAAAGGAGGGTACTCTTCTCTCTAGAGTTCATCAAAGTGCCTCCCTATACATGATTGAGTGATAGGTGCGAATTTGATGCGGAAAACTAAGATCGTTCAGTGAAAGGTACATGTTTTCACTGGAGTGTTGGCTTTTATTAAATTTCATTGGGTTTATCTTGTTTCATAGTATATCACATTTTAAGTTTTCATATAATATCAACAACATCTGAGCGCATGAATCTCAAGCACATTCAACAGTGGATCGATGCGCGGTATATAGCATGCAGGTTAGAAATCCACTCTCCCTTTTATTGCCATAATAAAGAAAGAAAAGGACACAACTTTGAAGATGATACACACCCAAATTGATTTACTCTCTTTTGATCTTAACCAATTATATATAGGCGAGTTTTAGTTTATGGGCCGGCCCTATCTTGTAGGGTGTTGTTCCATGTGCAAAATTGCCACTGTCTCAATTGTGGAAAGAAAGCGTACGACATACGATGAACGGCCATTTATACAAGCAATTCATACGAGGATGCTCATTTTCGTATGGCACTATTGTTGACCATTGCTTTGGGGTGGGGGGTTAAAAGATTTTTTTTCAAAGGTTGGAAAAGTTACTATGTCAATTCTTGCATCTATTTATAAGTTCCATATTTATAAACATATATAAATATCTATTGGAGTTTGAGTGGGTTTTCTATCCTTTAAGCTAAGCTAAATAAAATCTAGCAAAGTTGGGAACTCTCCGGTCATTCAAGCCTACCAAATCAATCGCCTTCATCTCCTTGATGTGCGTCTTGAAGTTTTCTGTAGCCCCCCACCCCCTTACCCTACCCAAATCACAGTGAGGGAGCTTATTTCTCTCGACCCTCATATCACATGGATCAATCTTCATTGATCATCAGTCTTTCTTGACCAAGCAAAATAAAATAGAAATAATCATGACCTTGGCCCCTCGAGATGATTTGAGATCGTGATTTGCAGGACGACCAGAGTAATAAGATAAGACTTTTAGTGGAGGGGCGAGATAGAGGGAAAATAGTTGAGGCAGTCCAATAGGAGGGAGAAGTATGGTGGCTATGTGAACCATGTGGTGCATGTTGTAACTCTGATTATCCATCGATAATTCCGCTTGTGCCTTCAAATCCATACTATGCAAAGAACCAACATAAAATGTGCAAAAATGACATCAAACAATTCCAAGACAGAGAAGTAAAGCGACGAATAACCTATTCAATCTGTGGCTTAGGGCAATCTGGCTTGGGTGGTATGAAACCACGTGGGTATGTTTCTCCTCTCATAGGTGACCTAACAATCCCTTAGTTATGAAGTTGGTCCTCTGGTAGGTCAACAACTTTGAGATCTATATCGATAGTTAAACAAACCATGAATTGTAACTCCATACAAAAATGGTACACTGGGCCGACATAGTTCATCAATACAAAGTTCATGAAAATGAAAATCGTTTTTATGTGTCTGATTTGGTTTTGCATTTAGGTGGTTCACATGCTCTTGTATATCGATAAAGCACAACATGTGTTCAACATGAACGGCCCATATATCCAATGAAAGTTTCTAATGAGAAGACACAAGAGCAAGCCATACTTTATATAGATACTAAAATATAGAAAGTATAACAACTACATGAAAACTAACTTCCATACTTAACTACTCTCTTGAAGTCAAATAACCGGATGCCATATTATGAACACTATTTTTGCCTCATATGAAATGCATTGGAGTACAATTGTTGTCTCTTCGAGGAAAACACTAAATAATTTTTAGTAACTAGCTTATAGAAGGTGTTCATGGCAAGGAATTACCTTCATAACATTACTACATTATTATTGGGATGAATCGAATCGATGCGATCCCATGTACTCCCTTCGTCTAGGTGTGTAAGTCATTTTAGGTTGTGCACCGCGATCAAGGCAAAGGGAAAAACGAGAGAACTTAATGTTTATTTACGAATTAATAGCATTGCATGCAATGAAGTGACCACTGCATGTCGTGTTTAATAATCTCAAGTCGTTGAAAGCATACACGGCCTACATTTTCTTATTGGTTGATTCCTTTATTTATGTTAAGAAACAAGAAACGAGATGAAAGTTAATGTACCATGCCTAAGTGTTTTGAGATTATTTGATTTTCGTAAGACGATTTATACACCCAGGCGGAGGGAGTACAATATTGTTCGTTCTCCAGAGTGGAAGCGACACTAGCTAGTCGACTAAGGGAGACTGGGGATACACGCGCATAGCCTTGCTCACTTGACGTGCTGCTCCCAAGTTATGCTCCACTCTAGGAGGCGAGTGAGCGCAAACGGAATCCTGCGCGGGATGGCGCTGCCTCGCGTGGCCTCCCGCTTATCGTCCTCGGCCTGCGGGCAGACGGAGATCGATGCACCGAATCGACCGCTGCCGATACGTTCCGCTACTGGTTTCCCTGCCTCTCGTGCCTCTCGTGCTTCTCTAATTCGAACCCCGGGCATGCCATCCAAGACATTTGTGCAGCAATAAAGGCAGGAGAGTAACCGGCTATCCTTGGAAGATTTCTGGTGCCTCCTATGCCTACTGCATATGCTTATGCCTGTCAAATTCAGATCCTTATTCCGTAGAGACACAACCCATAATACATGAAATGGCATCGGATACTTATGAAGCAAATATGTAAAATGAGAAATAAGGTACTCGGTATTCATCTTTAACCCACGGCTCAGGGAAGTCTGGTTCCTTATAAAAGGCTTGGGTGACAGGTGGCAACATGAATTCGTTTGTCCTCTGTTAGGTCAGCCCGCCAGATGGCACTGGAACTGTTGTCCCTGTGGTAGATACATGGCTGATGGTTCAGCAAGTTTTTACCATGGAATGACCTGGCTTGGACTGGACAAACTGAAAGAACGGCGTGGCATATATCATGCTGTAATAAGATGCAAAACAACCATGTCTTCTGACTGGATGGTAAATCATTTGCCTCTGAATTGTTGAAGAAGCTTACGATGCGTTTGGTTGGGACACTGGTAACGTATTCGGTGTTGTAATGAGAATACGATGTATTAGATCTGTTGGAATTATGTGTCCTACAGCTATATTCAAATTACTTGAAATTGTTAAATATCCGGAATACCTCATTGTGGAACTATACATGTATTTCTACATGGAATTGTTTTGCATGTTTAGCATGGAAAATTATCACTTGTTGGAATGTACTTAAGTAATATATTTTGAAGGAAGCTGGTCGATTATCAGTGGAATACAATATACTATTTATATTGAAAAGACTACCCGGATACACTGATAATTGAAAGAAGCTAGATCGTATAGTTAGATTACAGCCCTAATGTTGATCTACATAATTAGAGGAAATTACACTCTATTATGGCGCGTTGCTCACAAGCGCGTGCTCCGGGGACAAAACGGGTAGAATCTGTTAAACAGACAAATATGATCGTGGTTGGTAATTTGATCTGGACTCTATCCCGGAAACTAGTGAAAAATACTAAGAATTTTATATCTGTATAAGAGATGGACTCTTTTGGAAAGACAGTATAAGAAGGTCCCTACTCTCTATCCTCAGATATGCGATTTGTGAGCAGCATCACGAATAAGCGCAGAAAAATAGAGGGTAGACCACAACCCTAAATTTTTAACATTGGCATCGTGAGCAAGGTTCCGTCCGGATCAGCCTAATCCGCTGCGTACCCGATCCGGAGCACCAAACTCTGCCGCCGGATAGCCTCTGAATCCCGCTGCGAACTAGCATGAGCACTAGTCCTATCGCCCAGGTCGCTCGTATTGCAAACTCTGCCATCGCTCGCCGACTGGATCCAAGCTTCCGCATCCTGCTGCTTGCCTCGCCTCTTGCCCCGCCGGTTCGTGGGTGGACTCGTCCAGAGCGAAAAAATTCCGCTGCAGATTCGACTAGGGAAGCTACGCAGGAAGCAGCTGCGTCATATCCATCCAAGAGCAAGCCACGTGACGTGGAAGATCTAGAAGATTGGAAAGATATGCACATGCAATTTTTTGGTCACGTGGATCAAGGAAAGCAAGGAAGTCAATACAGATCGAACTCTATCCGGTTGTGCAGATTCTTATTTCCTCTGCGCACGGCTCGAGGAAGCATGTCGAACATGGGATCTTTATTACTACATGGTCAGATTCTTCGCGTGTATCAACGACAGAAAATCAAGCCTAGCGTTGTTAGTAAGTACTACAACACTGTACGAGTTATTCTACATCAAGAATCAATGAGGCTAGCTTGTACGTGGATATCGCTGCCGTGGTGCATTGCCTTGTAAATCCAGTCCACGATGAAAACTCTACATGCGCCCGTTGGTCTGTGTACTCGCCGTGATGAAGTTGCCACTGCTCCTAAATTTTCACTCAACGATTTGCCATGCTGACGCCTGCTACCGCTGCTACTTACATCGTCAGTAACAGTATTTTTCTCTGAAAATTACTGGAATTTAGTGGCATTAGTTGAAAGGAAAGACAAGGAATTTCTATTGTTGTTTACTATATGCCTACCGTCTATTCAACTGCACGGCCAACCGGCCGGAAGAACCACATGCATCTGTGCCATACATGCAACAGTATGAGGGAAGAGGTGCTAATATTTTCCCCCCTATCTAGTACCCTATTAATTGGTGTGTTTTATTAGATTATTGATTAATTGTCTGACTTGTTTGATTGCTCATCTACTACATGCAAGTCACAACAAGGAAAATACATCTACCCCTTGGAAGAAATTTAGTAGAAACTCCGGATTAAATCTGTGGATGGACTGCACGGAGCAAATGATTGCATATTGAAAATTGACATGATGAAATATTCTGCGGAAAATCATGCACAATTTGGAAAGGGATTTCATGCAGTTGTTATTATTGAGCATCACTTGTATATGGAGGAAGAGCAGTTACTCTAAGGACAAGAAAATTTGCTCTTCATTTGCCGGTATGTCTAATGATAATATTTGCACTATAGATTTATTTGTGGGTACTATTTTTCAAATAGTTGGATTATGGTGTTAGTTTATATACATCATTCATTGTTGGAATACTATAGCAACTTTATTGGCATGCAACAATTTCAAAGGAAAATTGATGCACTTTGGATTGGAAATTAATTCATCAAGCTCCCTTGTAGAGGAAAACTATTATTGTTATAGAACACTTTGTGCAACTTCAGTGGGAAGGTATTTGATTTATTGTTCTATCTTGGAATCTATTGACTATGTCATACTATTTGAAAAAGGAAGAGTGAAAATATTACCAATGGTAAAATTAGTGCATTATAGAATTTTGTACGCTTATTTGTTGATGATCCAATGAATGTTGGCAACCCAAACTGTTTATTTGGGGAAGATAACTCCACATGGAGGAATACCTACAATGGAATACATGCTTGGAATCTCAATATTTATGCCATGTACGACTTGGACACATATCTTGGAATATGATTAAGTGGTTCATTAATTCTGGAATTCTAAATTTTTATTGGGAGGACTATTGTACTGATGAAGCATATATAACGGTTATTTCTGGTTTACACGCCTTCTCTTAAGGTGGAAGGAGATAAAAAGTGTCACATCATTTTTTTTCTCTGATATACTTATGGTATTTTCTTTGCACTCCCACTCAGCATTGATGATTGCACTTGATATGTTACGTTTATACTATTTCAAAATACAAGTCGAAATGTTTTATTGTGCTAGTCACATGTTATACTGAAGTGGAAAATCAGTTGATTAAATAATATCATAGTTTTAACAACTGATTGGTGGGGGGAAGTACACTTCAGGAATATATCGTTTGTAGGTAAACAACATGGAACTATTTACCATTGTAATATACCACACAGTCCACAATTGAATGGAGGAATTTAATGTCTTTTATACTCCCTTGTTTCTCCGGGAGGAAGCAGTGCATACTGTCATTTGTTGATATCATTATCCATCTAGCACAGATGTTTCAAATGTTCCTTTCATATGAAAGTTAAAAGATGACCAAGCTTTCACTTCCATCAATGTGACTTTATCATTGCAAACAACAAAACAATATTTATATATACAATAATAATGCAAAATACTTTGCACTTACGTTTGTAGATGACCGCCTTGCTTCATTTAGAAAACCATATGACCTACTATTCCATTGATGTGAAGCTTGTTATAAGACCATACATTAATATACTCAATTAGTAAACCATGTCTTTAGTTCCTCTTTCCCAAAATTCCAGTAGAGAGAGTTTCCACAAAGTATATTTCCCTTTGTGTGAATATTAAATAACAAGAGTGACATCATAATATTCCAGTGAGCCAAATATCCTTACAAAAGAAATCACTTCCAGACAATAGGCTTGCGGTTATTTGGTATGATATTAAGTTCCCTTACTATGCTCTTCCTCATTTGAGTTTATTCCTTCCTGCAATTCTTCCACCCATAGTTGACATTGATGAACAAACCTTCTTAATAGAATTTAGTGATTCCTCTAAAATTTAGAGTGACTTCCCCTAAAATCACATAACAATTGTCAAGAGATGACATTCCAAGTTAATTCCTCCCACTTATCCTAAGCATGTTAGTGTCGGGAGCTCCACATGTAGTTTCCTTTGGGGTCAAGATTATATTGAAGTATGATTGTCAATAATTCCAACCTTGATGATAATAATTATTGTGTTCCTACTTTCCACCAGTATTCCTTTTCCAGATAACTAAGGAAACACCCTTTGATCCACTAGAATAACCATGAAAAATTCCTGGTGTGCGCTTTGTAATAACTAAGAATTTCATGCCAAAATAGAAGATTTCCTTCCAGTCAAGTGACTGTGCTAGCGAGTCATCTTTTAACTTTCATATGAAAGGAACATTTGAAACATCCTATGTTTTACGAGTGGAAATACATAGAAAATATTTTGAAGTGTTTCTCTATGGAAAACTGCAAATCTGTTAAAATACCTTTGATAAAGGGAATCATACTTAGTGAGGAATTATATTTGAACTCCTGAGGAAAATAGAATAATAAATGATACTGAAATTCATATGTACCTTCATTATATTATCATACCTTAGCTACCGGAATTTATGCTACATTCAAGCAGTGGAATGAAAGACGAGCAGCTAGGGGAATCTCACACATCATATAAGATTGTGAAAAGTGCATCACAACCTGTCACTTATTCTGAAATTTATATTAAAGGTAAACACATTGAGGAAGCTATTACTCTATCTACAAGATGAGAATTAAGTCCAGGTACGCATATTCAATTTTTTTTGTAGTACTAATATGGTGCAGGTTCACTGATCGAAGTCAGGAATTTCTTTCAAAACATGGTTAATTATGGAACTTCAATTACTGATTGGATTTGAAATTTATGTGGTTTTGATAATTTATTCAACGTGGTTATCTTATACTTGACTCGATGTGGAATTAATCATATTATTATATATGTGATGGAAAATAATTGATGCAGAATTTCACGTGAGGAAACAAAATACTCAAGGTGCCTACAAAGTTGGAATTACACTCGAGGAAATAATACTCGAGGCGCCGAGGACAGCTATGGACTAGTAGAAAAAGGGTCAAATGTGAAGCACATTAGTGCCGGTTTGAATTTGAGCCGGCACTAATGTGTGCCTTAGTGCCGGTTCCAACGGCTAGCCGGCCGCTCTTATTAGTACCGGTTCGTGGTGAACCTTTAGCACCGGTTCGTGCCACGAACCGGTACTAAAGTGAGTGGTGGCAGGATGTTGTCAGTCCGGGGCCCCTCCAACACCTTTAGTACCGGGTCGTATCACGAACCCGTACTAAAGGTCGTCCTACATAGACCCTTCGTCCACCCGAGCTCACTCTGTTCTTCCCCTTTCCCCTCTCCTCTCTGTTCTTTTCCCTCTTCCTCTCAAGCTCATCACACATTTTGCCCAAAATTTGTCAAGATTTGAAGGCCCCCATCCATTCAAATGATCACAAAGGTTAGCAACTTTGTCCTTTCATCTCTCATTGCTAGATTAGCTCGTGCAATGCTTTATATAGTGATTGATTTTTGAGTTTAGTAATTTGGGAGGAATTATATATATGTGCTAGTATTTGAGTTATATGCGATTTGAGGTCAAAAATAACACTTAGTTTGCATATGTAGGTGTGGTTTACTTAGTACCTTCTAAATCTCCGTCGTAACCACCGTCGATCGCTCGCAACGTCCCGTCGCCGGCACCACCTTGTGGTGAGCCTCTTGTTCATGAAGTTTTATATAAAAAATTGATGTTTGTGTGATTTAGATATATAGTTACTCGTATAATTATCTTACCCATACGTTGTTTGTTATACATAGTGCCATGGTTTTGATATCCGTCCCCGTCGGCCCTCATCCGGGTTATGATTCGGATGTGGTATATTCTCTTTTAAAACTATTCATTGCATTTCGTGTTTATGACAAATTATGCCCATCAAGTTGACATAGATATTTGTATGTAGGAGGTAGTTGAACCGGAAATTCCAACCGACCCTATTGCCGAGAGGTTAAATTTAGTTGAAAGAGAAAACGAGGATTTGAAGGAAAAAATGAAAAGAATTGAGGGGGAGAAGATGGAATTGGAGTTGCATGTTGCCGATGTCGTCGATGATCACAAGATTAAGATGGAGAAAATGCGCTTGAAGATTAGAAAGATTAGAAAATATGCCATTCATAGTGAGGCTTGGTATCATTATGATGTTGGATCAATTGTTACCTTAGTTGCGATCTTAATCGCATTTGTTGTTGCATTTAAATTCTTTAGCTAGAGAGTTATTTGTTTGTTGCATTTAAGTGTTGTATGATCTTTATGTATGAACTTTATGTATTGTATTAATTTTGGGTTTTCGGTGCTGTGTATTGAAGATGAGCCGGCAATGGATGTACGATGACCGATGTTCTCCCGAGTTCATTAATGGCATACGTACTTTTTTGCTTGCGGCTGAGGCAAACAAGCAGGCGGATGGTTTTATGCCTTGTCCATGTGCTGGCTGTAAGAATGGTCACAATTACTCTACGTCAAGAACCATTCATGTCCACCTGTTTGAGTCCGGTTTCATGCCCCACTATAATGTTTGGACCAAGCATGGAGAAAGAGGGGTTATGATGGAAGACAATGAAGAAGAAGAGGACGACGACAGCTATCCTGGCCGTGGGTTCCCTGAATACGATGATACAACAATGAGAGAAGAAGCTGAGCCAGTAATGCGGGAAGAAGCTGAGCCGGCAATGCGGGAAGAAGCTGAAGAAGAGGCATCGGATGAGCCCATTGATGATCTAGGTCGGGCCATTGCCAATGCAAAGAGAAACTGCGCAAGTGATTTGGAGAAGAAGAAGTTGCAGCGCATGTTAGAGGATCACAAAAAATTGTTGTACCCGAATTGCATAGGTGACAAGAAAAAGCTGGGCACCACACTCGAATTGCTACAATGGAAGGCAGAGAATGGTGTATCTGACAAGGGATTTGGAAAGTTGCTGGTAATGATAAAGAATATGATTCCAAAGGACAACGAATTGCCCGAGAGTACGTACGAAGCAAAGAAGGCTGTCTGCCCTCTAGGGTTAGAGGTGGAGAAGATACATGCATGCCTTAATGATTGCATCCTCTACTGCGGTGAGTATGAGGATTTGAACGCTTGCCCAGTATGCGGTGCATTGCGCTATAAGATCAGCCGCGATGACCCTGGTGATGTCGAGGGCGAGCGCCCCAGGAAGAAGATTTCTGCCAAGGTGATGTGGTATGCTCCTATAATACCACGGTTGAAACGTTTGTTCCAAAACAAAGAGCATGCCAAGGCGATGCGATTGCACAGAGAAGACCGTAAGAAAGACGGAAAGTTGAGAGTACCCGCTGACGGGTCACAGTGGAGAAAAATCGAAAGAAAGTACGGGAATGAGTTTGCAGATGACACAAGGAACGTATGGTTTAGTCTAAGCGCAGATGGCATTAATCCTTTTGGGGAGCAGAGCAGCAACCATAGCACCTGGCCTGTGATTCTATGTTTGTATAACCTTCCTCCTTGGTTGTGCATGAAGCGGAAGTTCATTATAATGCCAGTGCTCATCCAAGGCCCTAAGCAACCCGACAACGACATTGATGTGTACCTAAGGCCATTAGTTGAAGAACTCTTACAACTGTGGAATGGAACAGGTGTACGTGCGTGGGATGAGCACATGTGGGAAGAATTTGACCTAAAGGCGTTGCTGTTCGTGACCATCAATGATTGGCCTGCTCTCAGTAACCTTTCAGGACAGACAAACAAGGGATACCGCGCATGCACGCACTGTTTGGATGATACCGACAATATATATTTGGCTAATTTTAAGAAGAATGTGTACCTGGGACATCGTCGATTTCTTCCGAGCAGGCATCCCATAAGAAAGAAAGGCAAGCATTTTAAAGGTGAGACGGATCACCGGACGAAGCCTCGCCACCGTACTGGTGTTGATGTACATGATATGGTCAAGGATTTGAAGGTGGTCTTTGGAAAGGATCCTGGTGGACAACCTGTTCCGAATGACGCTAACGGACGCGCACCCATGTGGAAGAAGAAATCTATATTTTGGGACCTGCCCTATTGGAAAGACCTAGAGGTCCGCTCCGCAATCGACGTGATGCACGTGACGAAGAATCTTTGTGTGACCCTGCTTGGCTTCTTGGACGTGTATGGAAAGACAAAAGATACACCTGAGGCACGGGAGGACCAGAAACGTATGCACGGAAAAGACGACATACACAGGGTCATGCAAGCTACGCTCTTACCAAAGAAGAGAAGGTAATCTTCTTTGAATGCCTGCTCAGTATTAAGGTACCGTCTGGCTTCTCGTTGAATATAAAGGGAATAATAAACATGGAAGAGAAAAAGTTCCAGAACCTAAAGTCTCATGACTGCCACGTGATTATGACGCAACTGCTTCCGGTTGCATTGAGGGGGCTTCTACCGAAAAACGTTCGATTAGCCATTATGAAGCTATGTGCATTCCTCAATGCAATCTCTCAGAAGGTAATCGATTCAGAAATCATACCAAGGTTAGAGAATGATTTGGTGCAATGTCTTGTCAGTTTCGAGTTGGTGTTCCCACCATCCTTCTTCAACATCATGACACACGTCCTAGTTCACCTATGTGAAGAGATTAATGTTTTGGGTCCTGTATTTCTACACAATATGTTCCCCTTTGAGAGGTTCATGGGAGTCTTAAAGAAATATGTTCATAACCGTGCTAGGCCAGAAGGAAGCATCTCCAAGGGCCATGAAAATGAGGAGGTCATTGAGTTTTGTATTGACTTTATTCCTGACCTTAAGCTGATTGGTGTTCCTCAATCGTGGCATAAGGGCAGACTGGATGGAAAAGGCACGCTAGGAGGGGAACAAATAATATGTATGGACGGACATTCTCTCACTGAAGCACACTACACAGTTCTACAGAATTCCGCCTTGGTGGCTCCGTATATGGATGGACACAAGAATTTGCTACGCTCCAAACACCCGGAGCGGTCTGATCACTGGATTACACGTGAATAAACCAGGAGTTTCGCCAGCTGGTTGCAGACACGTACCATGCATGACGCCTCTATTGAAGATGACATGTACTTGCTGTCCCAGTTACCATCTTCGAATATAATGACTTTCAAAGGGTTCGAGATAAATGGTAATACATTTTACACGATCGCCCAAGATAAGAACAACACCAACCAAAACAGTGGTGTCCGCTTTGATGCAGAAACCAAGACGGGAAAGGAAACATATTATGGTTATATACAGGACATATGGGAACTTGACTATCGACGTGGTTTGAAGGTCCCTTTGTTTCGGTGCAAATGGGTCAATATGACACGAGGCGGGGTAACGGAAGACCCGCAGTACGGAATAAAAACAGTGGATCTCAACAATATTGCGTATGCAGACGAATCATTCGTCCTAGCCAATGATGTGGCACAAGTTTTCTATGTGAAGGACATGTCTACCAAGCCGAGAAAAAGAAAAGATAAGGAAGCGAATGCATCGTACGATGAGCCAAAGCGGCACATAGTTCTTTCTGGGAAGAGAAACATCGTGGGAGTGGATGACAAGATAGACATGTCAGGAGATTATGAAAAGTTTGATGAAATTGCTCCATTCACAGTGAATATTGACCCGAGCATCCAGTTAAATGATGAAGATTTTTCATGGCTATGGTGCAAAGGGACACACATGAAGAAAAAGTTTCACACCCAAAGATCTGGGATGTGATCGGCTTCACTATCATCACTTTCTTCTGTGTTTCACACCCAGGAGGGAATCTCTGTAATAGTTAGGGTAGCTAGTTATGTGTTTTGGCATTTGAAACGCGAAGAAATTTTATGTGCAAACAAACTGGATGCACTTCGTGTACAAAATGGACAATCTCTTTCGAAGTATCAGGGTTTCAGACGAAAACTCATCTGTTACAAAGGCATTTCATTTTTAAAATAACCTAAGCATTACCAAATTGAATATAATGATAAAACACACTAATATTAAACATAACAAAAAATAATCACTGAAAAATCTATTTTCAAAGTTAAGTTACTCACAAACTAGTGATTCACAAAAATTTCAAATAATTCAAAATTTAAACTATTCAAATTTGAAAACTACGGGCACTAACAGAAAGTTTGTAATTTTTTGTACCTAAAGCAAAAATATTCACAAAGAAACTCTAAATACAGCAAAAACAACTCAAAAATAAATAAAACAAAAATAAATAAAGCAAAAAAACAAGAAAATAAAAAAGCCCACCTACTGGGCCAAAGCGGCCTGCATACGACTAGAAACCCAACGTGTTGTTGGGCCAGGATGCAGGCCCGCAAATGCCCTATAGGCCCACAGGGCAGCACAGAACAGGTAGGCCCAGTAGGCCTGCTTTGGAGAGGAGCTCGAGAGAGCTACCGCACTGGGGCTTATAAACCAGTGCGGACGCCCCTCGCCTAGCGAGGTGGAACTAAACTTGCCGCACCGCACCTGCGCCAGCACACTCCCTTTAGTACCGGGTCGTGGCTCCAACCGGTACTAAAGGGGGGGGGTCTTTAGTACCGGTTGGTGCCACCACCCGGTACTAAAGGGGTGCGCTTCCCACCGCTTCGCCTGGCCAAAAGAGACCTTTAGTACCGGTTGGTGGCTCCAACCAGTACTAAAGGTGTTTTCTATATAAGAAAACACTTTGAAAAATTTCGTCAGTTTCCTTCTCCACTTCCCTCTGCTTCATCGCCGCCGCCCAGTCCCGCGCCGTCCCCGTCGACTCCGCGCCGTCCATGTCCTTGTCGCGCCGCCCCCGTCACGCCGTCCGCGTCGCTGGCCCGTCCCCGTCCCTGCACCGGCCCGCGTCCACGTCCCCGCACCTGTCTGCGTCGCCGTCGCCGTCGCCTCGACCTCTCGCCCGCGCTGTGAGCCCCTGTCCCCCCGCTCCTCCCTTCAATCGAAGCCGCCGCACCGCCGACGCCGTCGCTGTCGCCTCTTCACACACATGCATACACAAACACACACATACACACAAACACACACACGCAATGTTTTTAGTTTTTAGTTTTTAGTTTTTAGTTTTTTTTTCTGTTTTTTCTGTATTAATGTTATAGAAATGTTAGTTATATATATAAATGTGTTAGAAATGTTAGTTATATAGAAATGTTAGTTTTTTCTGTATTAATGTTATAGAAATGTTAGTTATATAGAAATGCTAGTTTTTTATTCGAATGCTAGCTAGTGATGTATTCGATATTATATCTATTATTCGAGACGATGTATTCGAGATTATATCTATTATTCGAGACGATGTATTCGAGATTATATCTATTATTCGAGACGACGTATTCGAGATTATATTCGATGATGCTTATTATGTACTATGATTGATTCAGTTTTTCCTTATTAATTGATTGCATCCATGCATTGTAATTTGAATATATTTCTTTTGGATTAGTTAAATTAAACCTATGGCGGACAATACCGGCAGAGAGGGAGAAGAGGCCCTGTTCAATATCATACGCAATCCTCGCGGGCCCGATGATGATCAGAATGAAGAAGATTATGACGGCTCCGAATATCTAAACAACACCGGGGAGGGTGATATGATATTCGATCGCGACGACCGAATTGATGAAGTCATGAACTATGAACATGACGAAGAAAATGTTGATCTTAAAACAACAAATACTGGCGAGGTATATATATTTATATAAGCAGGCATCTGGTGATCATCACATGTTTTAAATGACTTGAAGATATATTAACGAATCAATCTTTCTTCTTTCAGCCATCCGGATCGAGCAAATCTTCAGGCAATAGGAAACGAGGCCTGAACAAAAAGTTGAAGGAGGGCGTAAAGTACAATATCGAGGCCATCAAACCTAATGGCGAACCATTAGCGCCTAAGAAGATTGCGGACAAGTTCATTCGTTAGTGCGGAGTTCTTGTGAAGGACCAACTCCCGATCTCCCTTCAAGAATGGAAAGAGCCAGCAAAGCCACGTCCAGGAGTTACTTTTGTCGACGACAGACAAAAACTTCTGCTTTGGGAAACGCTCATGGAACATTTCACCCTACCAGATCATTTCACAGATGCAGATGTGGAGAAAGTCAAGGACGCTGCTCTTAGGAAGATGGCGGTTGCATTCAAAAACCACAAGAATTGTGAATGGGCCAAGTGCGTCAAGGGAGGAAGGAAGACTCCAGTATTCGAGGGAACACTAGAGAAGCAAAGTGCTCATTGGGACGATTTCGTGAAATTCAAGGATTCGGAATTATCTAAGGAACGGTCGAGAATAAACAAGGCCAATGCCGCAAAAAAGGATAAGTTCCATAAGCTGGGGCCAGGTGGCTATTCTGTGGGAATGCCTAAGTGGGATAAGTTTGAGAAAGAGATGGAGGATGCAGGTGTCACTCCAGAAACATTGAGCTGGCCCCCAGGTGCGGGACTTGGTTCTATGCGCATGGGGGGGAGTTGGACCCGAAGACAGGCAAAGTTTCGAAGAAGGCATGTCTGGACGGAGCCGAAGATAAGCTACTTGTTGCAATAGAAGAGGCTCGATCGGGGGTGTTCCAGCCCAACAGAGAGAACGACGAGCTTACGCGTGCCCTGGGAAATCCTGAACACCCGGGAAGAACACGAGACATGGGCGCTATTCCGTGGTATGAGGGGTTTTCGGACTAGAACGCCGACTGCAGAACCCGTGCGAGAAAGAAGATTGCAGAGGAGAAGAAGAGGAGGATGGAGGAGGAGCAGAGGAAGCTAGACTATGAACGCCTTCAAGGCCTAGAATCAGCGCACGCGGACTTGGCAGTCAAATTCCAGCGGCAGCAGGAGCAGATCGACTCACTTAGCCAGCAAAGGGGGTCTCGGCAGCTACAGCAGCTAGCGGATGATCCAGCATTGGATAGCACCGTCCCATCCATGCCGAGAAGCAGTGTGGGTTCCGTCCCGGGCGACGCATTGCTGGATAGCTACCCAGTGGATAACATCATGGAGAACACTAACTGCGAGCTACACTTCAAAATGAAGAACATATCCATGAAGGTGGCGGACGCCCTTGCTTTTACAAATTCCCCCGAGGCAACCTTCCATTGCAGCCCGATTCCAGCGGGCTATGCTCATGTCTTGGTTGATGAGGTGGTGGACCAATATTCGGGGCTAGAGCTTGACATTCCTGGAGGTGACGATGAGCACGCACTGGGAGAGGCCAACCATCGTATCATCCTATGGAGAAAGGATTGCATCATCTTTCGAAGGCCACCGACACCGCGTCATCCGACTCCTCGTCGAAGTCCGCCACCAAGTCAGCAGACTCCCGCTCCTCCCAGTCCACCAAAGCGTCAGGCCACTCCTCCAAGTCCGGCACAGCTTCAGACCACTCCTCCTCCAAGTCCGGCATAGCTTCAGGCCACTCCTCCTCCTCCAACTCAGCCACGTCAGCCGTCTTCGCCGCCTCAGCAATCACGAAAGAGAGCCACCTCAGCTGTGGTGCGTAGCGGTACAAGTCGAGGTAGTACTGGAGGTACAGGCGGAGGCAAGCGATTTCAATATGGTCCAAGCCTCGTGCCTCTTCCGCAGAGGCCTTACGACAAGTCCGACGAGGAAAACGTAGCCATATCAAAGGCCGAGGTGGAAGCCCATTTTGCACCGAAACCGCCACCACCGGCAAGGGAGAAAGTGCCTGAGGAAAAGATTGACCACTTCATTCGTATGGCTAGAGCACCAGCTCCCAAGCCCGTTGACACAAACTATGGGCGCCACATCAAGAAGTTAAATCGAGCACATCTACAGAAAGAGGCGAGCTCGAGCTCGAGCAAGTCAGCTGGCAAAAGGAGCGGTAAAACCGTTCCCCAGCTGGGAGAACAGGCGGCACAATCAACCCCCCGCTTGTTGTGCCAACAACACATGAGAGTAGGCACGCCCAATATTATTGTGGGCAAACCGTTAACATTCTCGGGCTGGCGATGTGGTAATAACCGAGGAGCATATTGAGCAGGCTGAAACACTCATGATCACTATTGGACAACTCCTCGATATCGAGCCCATGTCTCCGACTAGAAAGGAGGAAATAAAACGGAAATATGTCCGGGGCCAACCTTTGGTCGAGCCAGACGAGGTCAAGAAGCTCCCAACGAGAATGTATGAATTGCATCAATGGTACATGGACATTGCCAAGATTTCCAATCGAGAGTACCTCATGGTGAATGTCAAGAAGGATCATTACTACCATGAGACAGCTGTGTCCGTTGAGTATTCAGAACTATTTCAGCTATACAATCAAGACGCACTCGACAAATCTATCATCAGTTGCTATTGTCTGTAAGTGATTTCTTTCTGTAATTTAAGTCTCAAGCTAGCTGTAATGATCATTTTGATCAATCATTACCTGTAATTATCCTCACTATATTCTTTTCTATGGTATTATGCAGGATGAAGATTTATGAAATGAAAAAAGCACTACAAGAAACTTGTTAATACATGACAGTCCTCGTCCGTCACAGATCAGCCAAAATCTGTCATGCGTCCAAATCCATGACGGAATTGAAATCCGTCATGTATATTGCGTCATAATTTGACATCGTACCTTCCATGACGGCTCTTGTCCGTCATGGATCTACACCAGGCCCGCCAAGCCCAAACTAGGCTGTGACAGAACAAACCGTCACCGATTTACATGACATGGATGCAACGGTGGACCTAACAAAGCGTCTACGTGGATCTGACATGGAGAGGAACATGGCCCATGTTGTAACCGGCCCAATTAGGGATTTGGCCCAATAATTTTGGTGTACAGTCCAACCAATTAGCTATTTATCTTTGTCTTGTCCTGTTTTTTACTCCAACCCATTAGCCCCATTTTTTGTACAGCCTGTTTTCTCGATACAACACAATTTACAGCAAGACAACCAAACTATATTCCTTCAAAAAATAGCAATAGTTTACATGACAATATAGATTTCCCACAATCTAATCTGATTTGAAAAAGCAAAGCTAATATCAAAACATCCCAAGCATATCTAGAAAGCATTATAAGTTTTTTTAAAGAGTGAGTTACATGACTTAAAAGAAAATGCAGTGCTAGCTGATTTTATCTCCAACAGCAACAATTGAAGACAGCTATCTGAACCCAAGTAATTCCTGCTAAAAAACTTCAGTCTCCAGTAACATGGATTAATTGCCAACCCTGTGTAGAATCAGAACACATCCAAAATTATAATATGTTAAAAAGCAAGCTCCGAAATTAATACAGATAGTAATATTAGTTGATTTTCCAAGCAATCGACCGGGGACACACCACTACTATACTAAGGTACCAAGTAAATGTGGGCAACACACATGAAAACAAGAAAAATTAGTCCAAAGAAAATTGTGTCAAATGAAAGTATAATCGACTTAGCCTACATGTGACAAGTAACAAACACACATCACAGATCTAAAAGTGCAGCGGTTGGTTCAGCCATTGGTTCTGGACCGATCAAACAGTAAAGTGCATGGGGCTAACCAGGCTGGGAGCTGTCTATTTTCTGGCCTAGCAAACAAACATGAGATTTCTCAAAAAAGAAAGCAAACAAACATGATACAGACAAGTACTTAGTTTTTTTTGTGAGAGGAAGTTGTGTGCATATACAGGTATTTAGATCAAACATTTCTGTACTGTAAAAGAAATGTGAACAAAAGTGAGAGAGACAAGCACTTAGTTTTTTTAGTGAGAGGAAGTTGTGCGTGCCTGTCCAAGTACTTGGTTTTTCTGGATTAAAATTTTCTTTTAAGTGAAAGGAAGTGACAGACTAACTTCGGGATAATTAACACAAACCGGGCATAAACATAGGCTTGTACAAACTAACTTCAAATCAAAATATGTAATGTTGTGGACTATATTAACTCAATGTTTAAATCAGAATCGGCACTGAAAGACTTTTCATCTAACTCAATGTTTATGCTACAAGTTCATCTCAAAGGACCAAGAAATACAGTACTAAACAATACTTGCTTGCCAAGTGAACTTCAAATGGCATGCCAAATATTAACAAATATTATGATACAGTTTCACTAAGAGACCTCCCACACTAATAGTTTATTTGTGGAGTACTAAGCAGTATTACTTGTTATTACATGAAAAATTCAAAATCTGTACAGGCAGACTCATAACCCATGAACACCAAGAGATAGCAACTCTAGTGGAGTATTAATAAAATGCATAATATCAGGGAGATTGTACAATACAGATTTTATGCACACAAAAATATCTATACAGTTATATTTTTACGGGAACCACACAACAGTCCACACATTGAACAACTCAAAATCTACAACATGAATAATTCGCATCAAGAATGGAATGGTATGAAGCTCACCCTGTTCTGCTCGAGGACCGTGGCATCGGCGTCGATCAGGTGGGAGATGTACTGACTATAGTGTGCAAAGCAAAGATATTAGTGTGACAATTGGATATCTCATTTCATTATTACTGAAATGCAAATGTTGACCCAACTGAACCAAATTCTTTAAGAACTATGCCTTCCCAAATGTCTAAATTTACTAACCGGATTCTTAGGGAATTGATTCAATTGCATACTAACTGAACTAAGAAGGAACAATTTACAATGGGCAGCCGCACATTACTTTCCCTTTCTTCATGATGAGGTTTGTCATGGATAAAGTAACAAGTATCTATTTACTACTTGGAATTAATGATCTAGCATTAGAAACCTGAAGTTGTGTAACACTGACCATCCTTTGGATAATAATAAGAAGAACATATTTTCCATCTTTGCATCAGTAAGACTAAAACAAGTATATCAGACACCATATTACTCGTACTTGAAACGTGCCAACTAAAATGAAATACCTAGGCCTCACCTGCCCTGGATGTCCTGTGCTCAATCATGCAAAGTTCAAACTTACAGAATTCATGTGATATCTGTCTAGTTAACCTTAGGTATGCTATCAAAGTGAAAATACAAGCCTTATAACCTATGCCGAATATAGATCAGGAACCAAAAGTGATCAGTCACAAGCGAATGTTGCAAATAAATTTTGAGAATGCAAATTCCAGCATTACACACGGTTGTTATTAGTTCCACCAATATTCATGAACAAAACGTGAAATAAAATAAGCAGATGTTGTAGAGAGAGAAGAGGTCCAAGTGTTCACTGAAGAAGATTGTAGGCGATGCAGCCGTCGCAGTGCAGGTCGGCTACCACCGTCGCGTGGCGGAGGAGGCCGTCACGTGATGCACGGGATGCAAGGCCGCGCCGGAGACGCAGCAAAGGAGGTCAGGGTCGACGCCATACATCCCAACACGCGTGAGCCCACCGAGCTAGGGGGCGCCATCCAGGGGTGGAGAGGGCGCGGTGTCCGGCGGGGAGGAGCCACCGGAGACGAGCCGATGATGGACGCGACACCACAGCCGAAACCCTAGCCACGGGCGAGGGGTTGTGGGCGAGCGTCGGAGACTAGTAGTGGCGGATCCAGCCGGACCTGAGGATGGAGGGGTCGGAGACCAGCTCGCCAGTGTGTTGCGAGGTGTGGATGTCGCCGGAATCGATGGCGTTGGTCGCGGCGCGAGGGTTGCACGAGACAGAGAGTTGGGTCATGACAGGGGTGGATGGTTGGGGGATGCAGCGGATCTGACACCTGCCGGAGCTGTGGTGCGAGAGAAGGGGCGGGGGAGGGTCGGTGGTGAGCGGTGGGAGGAGGGATGGGAAGAGGTGGTGGGTGGCGGCGATGGGGAATCGGGAGGGAGCTGTGTGGATGAGGGAAAGAGGAGGGGCCGAGGGGGAGGGCTTTAGGGTTAGCCTTTTTATATGGTTGTCTGTTAGGCGGGCTTTAGCGGGCTTAGATGGGCTTGTGGGGTTGTACCAGGCCATTCATGAAAATTTCTGAAATTGTCATGGTGAATCCGTCATGGATTGACAGATTTGTTGTAGTGAAGGTGGACGCTATGGCATTGGGTTCGTTGACCCAAATACCATTAATGAATACACATGGAAATTAGATCCATATTACGAAAAAAGTGTAGAGGAAAGCATGCTAGAGTTCTTCAAGCGCCTCAAATACAATGAAGATATACTACTTCCTTACAACTTCGAGTGAGTCACACTGTCTTGTACTACAAATTATGTTTTTGCCTACTAGCTAGCTACATGTTTTTGCTTACATATGCCCGCTTAATTAAGACATGCAAACGTGTGTGCATGCAGATTTCACTGGATCTTGTTAATCATTAAAGTTGATGAAGGAACAGTTGAAGTACTAGACTCACTACTTAAGAAAGCAAGTGACTACACCATCGTGAAGGGGATAGTCAACAGGTAATTTCAATCATTATTAACTATATCTCGGCCTATTTAATTAGTTCGTCATTTCCTGATAACAACTATTTAATAACCCATTTATCATTTTCTTTGTCGGCGGGCAGGGCTTGGGCAAAGTTCATCAGGGCCACTCCAGGCCCATGAAAACAAAATCTGAAATGGTATCAACCCCAGGTAAGTAATTAAGTAGTACTAGCAAAATGCCCGTGTGTTGCCACGGGCCTTTTAATTTGTTTTAATCCAATTGCACCTATAAATATAATGCATATCTTATCTCGTTCCCCACTCTGTCTACCACCCTCCATCTCTATCCCTACCTTCTGTTTCCCACCCTCGCTACCTCTTTCTTTCTAGACCCCTCTATGTCTCCATGACACAATCCCCTAATGACGAAAAGCCCCCTGCTTTATATTATAAAGCAACAATCACTGCATACATCCGATAAGACCGATACAAACACACACCACCACCGCACTCAACACACACCCAAAGCAAGATACAAAGGTGCCGACAAACCACCCCAACGACTACCAAGCATACTACGAATGAGCAAAAAAGAACCGCTTCTAGCCGATGGACCACCGCATGAGTGATCCACCAAAGAGAGGTGAGACGGCCAATGCCGTAGCGGGGACTCCAAAACGGTGCCTCCAAGAAGGGCAGGACCACTGATAGCCGCCATCATCTCATCCCGTGGATCAAGTTTTCACTCGGAGTAACACAAAGGGAGTGAGAGCACCACGACGGACCCTGCAAGGGGGAAACAACGTCTGCGGACGCCACCGCCGACGGCTAGTACAAAGGTTGGGCAAGTGATGTACCCCAGTGCTCCGACCCCCTCAGTCGCACCCCTGCTCCGCCAACCACCCCCATCCATGCCGCCCGAGCGGCCTTGTCTGCTCTCCCGCTCCTGAGCCGCGCAAATCCGCCCAAGATCAACGCGCCTCCCACTGCCAGGGCCGCCACCTTGTACCCAGACCACCCTGAGAACATCAAAGGGGGTGGCTTTCAATAGCTCCTCCAAATCCAACCACCGCCGGAACCGACAATGACCGCCCAACCTCAAGCATCGCCAGAAAGAACCAGGCTGGGGAAAAGGGGAAGGGGAAGGACCGGCACACGACCACGACCGACGCCCCCTACGCCAGCGACAGGCGACTCAACAACAGCAGAGCCCCGATCCCTCCTACCGACTTCCCCCTCCCCCCGAAGCACCCCTGCTTCACCCCACCACGGCTACTGGCGCGGACTGGCGAGAGGCCACCAGCAGCCGCATCTCCGCCGAAGAGGGGGATAGATCCACTGCCACCACCACCACCAAAGATGGGCACAAGAGAAGCCCGCCCGCGCCGCACGCTGTCATCCAGAAGCCGGGGAGGAAGGCCCGACCGGACTCCAGGACGCGCACGCACCTCCACCACCTCAGCCACGCCACCAACACTGCCCGACGTCCACGACCCCTGTTGGCCTCAGCCCTCGCCGCCGGACGGGCTGCCAGTGCCAGATCTGTCTGGATCAGACCAGATCCATGTTGCACGACTTGCCCAAAGGACGAAGCCCCGCCTCCACCGCACAGCCACCACGACACCGATATAGCATTGTGTGGGAGTCTAAGTTGTGAGACTGGGCAAGACTGTATCACAATCCCCTAATTACTGCCATGAAAGAAAAACAAAAAATCAGCATGCAATCCCCTAATGCCGCCGATTTGATTTGATTGAAGCATGGAATCCAAAGAGAAGCGCGCTGCAGATAGGAAAGAAATAGAGCAAACAGTTACCGGCGACATTACAGTAGAAGAAAACGGAGATATAAATGCCCATGCCTTGCTACGGGCGAATGCTTGTAAATAAATCAAACAATAAATTATTTCGAAAAAATCACAACACCATCATCTTCTCCATTGTAATCAGTCACATCCAATGTTCATATGTAACATGGATATGCATGAAAAAGAAGGTGATTTTACAAACTTATCAATTACTCATGGCTTGCCGTCTTAATTTGTGGCGAGACTACTCCACCAGAAATCGAGCTTAACAATGACCCCAATGATCATCCTCAATGAGTTTGCCATCTTCCTTGACAACGAGCTTCCGAAGCATGCACTTTAAAAACGATAATGAACGTGAGCCTTGATAATAGGGAACAAATACAACACGATCCACTCTAGCCTTGGGACCCAACTAAGCTTTCTTTCCATGCCAGCTCCCTTGGTATTTCCCTCCTATATCTCAGCTCCGACACCTCTGTCCCTCATTCCTTCTTTCTCCTTCCCTTCTCGCATGTGCACCACTCCCGCAGCTCCGCTGCCGCAGTTAGTTCCCCAACCTGTCTGGAACTTGATTGGTGGACAAATCTGGTGGATTGGACATAAAAACATACACATTGATTTTATCCCATATTTGAAAATTAAGAAAAGTACATTCAATCGACATGATTTGGTGTTACAACTGTACGCAATACCTACGCAAATGCCTAACATGAATACATGTCACTGTTCAAATGCAAACCAAAAAACCACAACATAGCATCATGCTCCCAGACAACAAGTAAGTTTGTGTTATCTTCATATATGTTCGCACCAACCATTGAATAAAAAGAAAACTGAAAATAATGCACAAACTAACAAAATTGTCTTAGCAGATAATGTTTATACAAAACAACACCAACTTCATTTATATTTATTATGAAGACAATGGAGCTGAGAGACTGAGAGGCAAAATAATGTTGATAGGAGAGGCAAAAGTAACTCAGATCTTCAATGGCAGGATTAACAGTTAGTCGTTGCCTCTCCAACTCTCATCTCCCCTAACCCCATGTCACACGATAACCACCCCACAACCTCGCGCCATGTCGTAGTCACCGAGCTCTGCAACCTCCACACCACAAGACGCTGATCCGCCTCCCTATGGGGCTCCCGCTGCTCCTTTCCCTTCAGATGCACCCTGATGGCCCCCTCCATCACAACCGCAGACTCCCCTTTTTCACCCATGATACCTCTCTCGTGCCACATCGATTTGGCCTCATGGTCGATGATCAAGCCGAGAGGGGACAGAAAAGCTCGTGCTGAGGTCTGACCGCCCACGGCGCTAGTGCGTCAGGATATGGTTGGGGCAACCTAGAGGAGAGTGTATAGGCGAATATGTGTCGCTGTACATCCACTTTGGGTGGGGTTCATAGAAGGATCAAGCTCTCATGCCTATCGACACAACGAAATGCTTCGGATCCCTTTTACACCCACCCTCCCTCTTCCTTTTGGTAGCTCATTAGTTAATTGATACATTGACTAACTAATTATATGAATATCAATATTTAATTTCTTATTGATTTAAAATTTATATTTCAAACAATAGATAGTTTGTGTTGGCGCCGAGCCCTAGCTTGTTAATTGTGCCGGTGCCCAGCTCCCTCTCGCTCTCTCGCGAACGGAGGTAGAAGAAGAACCGGAGGAGACATCACAGAATTTTGCCAGCGACGAACGCCGCCACGGGCGCACCAACACCCTAATCTTTTCTCTTTTTAGCCAGCTCAAACCAAGCAGTACACGGGGGGTATTTATACAGGGAGTACGCACGCACGAACACCACACTCCACTCCTGTCCACACGCCCACGATCCGCTCGCCTGGCCGCGCGCCAGGCGCGCCACTACGTGCATGACACGGTCAGCTCCAACAGATCGACAACGGCTACCCTGTAACTCTCGACGACTCAGACGCAGCCACATACCGGCGTCCGACCGAACCAGAACACACGCATAGGGCGCACCCGCCATGGCTACGTACAACCTAGACACGCACGTACATGCTGGTCGACACCGACGCCGTGGCAAAGTTACAAACAACTAAACTACTGAAGTTTGTAAGCAAGTTACAAACAAGTAAGCAACATCTAGGAAGTATACATTACCTAGCTCTAAATCTACACTATCCGTATGATGACACAATGGTTCAGCATAACTATTTTATCCTTAGCAAGCCATGATTATGTAAAAATATCAAAAAATAATTGAGCAGCAACATTGTATTGTTAGTTATAATAAGGTTTTCATATTTTTGTTGGAAACTTGGTTGGTGGGAAAGGACGGAATAAAGTGTGCACACCAGCTAGTCATAGCCTATACTCATACGCATGAATAGAAGTTCACGACGTAATAGGCAACAATGAAATTATGTTTTGGTTTTGTGAAATATGGCGAACCAGCGTCTGTAACAGACCGTAGGTTTTTCTTAATTGGTTGCCCTCGTCAAGACACCCAAGGGGAACAATATGAAGGCTATATTATGCTGCAACTACATATCAGATAACAAAATCAGTATTTACTTTACAACTGGCATATATATACAAGAACTTTCATGCATATATAATTGGAGGGATGTAGACCATAGTTATGAATTTATGTGAATAACAATTCGAAACATATGTTAATTCTACAAGAAAACAACATACCATATGCGGACACAATATGTATATCTCTCCCCCACCCCAATATGCAGGCACATTCTGAACTTCTCATAGATTAATGTGACAAATATGACATCCATCATAAGAGTGAGATAATGTTCCGTTGTGAGGTTCAGATAGCAAGAAAACAACGTACCATATCCAAATGAGCTCAAGATAGACGTCGAAATAAAGGGAATAGCTTCAGGTGCCGAGTTGATTAAAATATTAAGACCCATGCTTCATATATATCAATTGACCATGAGTGTGTGGAATTTCTGCTGATTCACAACCATCCGTAGTGGAAGGAAGAACCAAAGGGCACTGATGTTTCATGGACCAGCCCCTGCAACACAAGAAATCGACATCAATGACCATACAACGAATGGATCTGAAAACTCACAAAAATTAGAACTTGGAGGCAAACACAAATAGAAGAGAATAAGGAAACCGACTCTTCCGGTCCAATCGACCATGGGCGAGCCTCAAGTTGTTGAATCTATACGACCTGACAAAAGAGGATGACATGGGAGGACTAACGAAACAAACAAACGACCTGACAGGGACATGTATCACGGTGCCCTACAAACAGCAAAAAGTAAAGGTGTTTAGTTACATGCCATTATTTTCTCTTCCAACTTGTGTGGAAAACAGTGGAGAGACTATCAATTGTCATATTATTATTTTGCACTGATGTGCCTGAAGAAATTCACCTGTGGACTCGGCTTGCTTGTGACATTTTATCCAATAAAAACACAACTCATGCGAAAATCAGTAACTGGAACCTGCCAACTTTTTTCAAGAAAATCGATATGACCAAGCATGACACACACACACACACACACATGCTCAATGCCTCCTATGCAGAATTATAAACAAAAGATTGATTACAAAGATCAGTAATTTGAAGTTCGTTAAGTATGATGCCGAAATCATGAGGCGCGAATGCTTCTGTGTTCTCCCTGAAATTTTCAGATACAAAGAAAAATTATGTTGCCGTACAACAAAGTTAGCCAAAATTGTAAGATATTGCTCCTCCTCCATCGACTTTTTCTATAACAAAACACCGAAATACAAACCAAAATTAGGAGAAACAGAACCAGAACCGAACAATGGGGTTAAGATCGTTGGTCCTGTCGATAGTCTCCTAAAGTTCTCCGTCTGAAATCTGAACCCAATGTCCGCTGCAAACAAAACCACATAAATCACACTTCAGTTAGAGCCAAATGTCTGCAGCAGTACTACTCTAGGAGAAACGCAGGAGTGAGGGGATATATGTCAAGCGTGTAGGCATGGGCATACTTCACGTTGGGTACCGGACGGAGACCCTATCCACGGCGTCGATGAAGTCCGACGTGATGAGGAATTTCATCCCCTCCTTGCGGACCTTGAGCCACTCATCACGCTTCACCATCTTCTACAAATACACGATGGAGGTCGGGGCAGGAGTTGACTGACACCGCGATGATGGCTGTGACGGTCGTGAGAGGGAGGGATGTGTGGGGGAGGGGCAGAATTGAGACGTCGGCGGTAGAGAAAACCAGGGACGGCCGGACCAGAGGGCCTAGCCGCCGACATGGAACACACAAGGAAGAAGCGACACGAAGATTGCGTGCGCATTAGGTTTCGGGTGAGGGCAGATACGGGAACGACAACGGCGAGGCCGGAGACGATGAACGCCCATGCGATCTGGAGAGACGGCTGCAGCCATCCCGACGGCGACGACGGCGATCCGGACAGCGGTGATCTGAGGCGACAAGACGTTGGTGGCGATTCCAGCGGCGACGGCGGCGATCTGAATGACGGCGAAGGCAGTGATCCGGGGCGGTGAAGGCGGCGATCCGGAGGACACTGGGCTGGTCGACAAGCTCCCGTGTGGCGGCGGCGCAGGAACCCTAGCGCGTGCGAGGGTACCGAGGAGAGGATGCTTGCGCGAGGAGAGGGAGGGGAGTGGTTCGTGCGTGGGGTGGTTTTTTTGGCTGCATGAGTGGGCGGGGGCAGCAGAGACAAAAAAAACGACAAAAAAAATCGTGGAGCAGGGGGGAAGCGCTGGGACATGGGAGGTGGTCGGAGGGGCGTGTGCAGGACTCGATCGCGGGGGGTTTCCTTATTTTTTCGCGGCTGAGGGGATGGTGGGAGGAAGTACCAAAGTACCAAAAAAGACCGGGTGAGGTGGGACGAAAATAAAACCCGGAACGCGACCTACCAACTGAGACATTAAGAATAGAGACTAGCTAGCTGCCATCTCTTTAATTATCATGCTTGATTAATTATTATCTGATCAAATTTCATTCTCGTAAAGGCCCTGAAGCAGGCGTCGGGGAATAATCTGTGTGCATACTACGTTTGCGAGAACATTCGCATGATGGCGTCTGAAAGGAGCAGATTTCAAAGACAGGAGTGGGTACGTTTGTCAGAACACTATTCACAATTTTTACACCATTATCGATATCTAGTCACACAACTAATACACATGCATATTGATCTCCTTTTTAACAGTTTAAAGATGTGCGGGAGAAGCTCCTACCAGAGGACCGCATAGAAGCAATTCAAGAGGAAATAGCGGAATTTTTGCTCGACCAGGTGGAGAATACTATTACCCGCTACCGTCTCCATGAACCACTTCCATTTGTTATCGTGCTTCAAAGGCACCAATTAGGCTAATGTCACTGGCTCCGAAGGCACCAATTAGGAGAAATTGTAGATAGCTAGCTAATTGTATATATATATATATATATGTGTGTGTGTGTGTGTGTGAATTAATTAATGGTGGTTGTGAAACATTCGATGATATATATATATATATATATATATATATATATATATATATATATATATATATATATATATATATAGCCGGTGTATTCTGCTAATATTAGCAGAATAGTTATTCTGATAACACTTCCGCACTGCATGCTCAACGCGAGAGCAGTGCACTTTCTGTAGCAAGAGCACTGCAATACAAACTAGTGAACTTCGTGTCGGAAAAAACTGCACGCAATGCTTCTCCAGTACTGTTTTTGCTCTAGTTTTTTAACTGTTTATCAGAACGAGCCGTATAATATACCGTTGGAAAGTTATGGATTAGGCGCAACTTCGCCATGTTGAACACTTTTCGAGATTCCTCACGGTTTAAGAACAGTTTCAAAAACGGTGCGGCGGATGACGAGTGGCAGCGAGCGTATTTTCATGATTTTTTCTAAACCGCTGATTAGAATAAAGCAAATGATACGCCGTTGGAAAGATATCATTGAGGCACATCTTTTTCATATCTATTATTTTCTCTAATTCGTTACGGTTTAAGAGCAGTTTCAAACTTACTAAATCGCGAAATTGCGTTTTTTGAAATTTGTGCAATTTTCGATACTGTTTTCGCTCTAGTTTTTGAACCGTTTGTCGAAACGAGGCGTGTAATACGGTGTTGGAAAGATATGTACAAGGCGCTAGTTTCATATGTAGAAATGGTTTTGATATTCCTTACGTTTTTAAGTTAATTTTAAAAATGGTGCGGCGGACAACGAGTGGCAGCGGTCGTTTTTCGTGAAATTTTTACAAACCGCTTTGTCGAAATGATACAAATGATATGCCATTGGAAAGATATCGACGAGACGCAACTTTTTTATGTAGAATACTCTCTCTAATTTTTTACGGTTTAAGAGCAGTTTTAAAATTAGCAAAATGCGGACACTCTGTTTTTCGCGGACCCAAAATCGACGAAGGGAACTGCATCGGACTAAAACCGCACTTCATCGGACGGACAAGTGCACTGCATGATTTTTTTTGTGGGATGTAAAATTTCGCAAACGAGGTAGCAAACCGCACTGCTTTAGACTAAAAGCTGCACTTCATCAGACGGACAAGTGCACTGCATGATTTTTTTGTGGGACATAAATTTTCCCAAACGAGTGCACTTCATGTCAAGCATTGGTGAACCGCAATACGATAAAAAGTGAACCTCCAGACTACCGTAAACGGGCTGCAACACTACCGAAAGTAAACCGCGTGAGTTTTTTCCAAACTCATTCCTTTTACGTGCGTAGACCGGGGCGAGTGGACCACGGGGACTGAGCGAGTGAACTACATATAATGAAAAGTGAGCTTCTTTGAGATAGAAAAAACACACTTCTACAGAGTAAAAACGACACTGCATCAAACGTGTAAGCGGGCTGCATGATTTGTACACGACCACACTCACGTTTTACTTCTAAAAAGACGGGCAACCGCACTGCAATGGCAACATAGGGACTCCACACAACGACGAAGTGCACTATAAGTGTCGATGCATTTTTTTTTACTGTTTTTGTACACACAACACCACATGCGCATCAACCGAACTACACGAACGAGCTGGCCGAGCCGCGCGCCCGCACAACCTAGTTTCATCCCGAATGGAATGAACCGCATTATTTGGGTTTTTTACAATGTGAACAATAAGCGTCTTCGTAATGAACAGAAAAAAATCAATACTACATATACACGTGTCTTTTGATGTTCTCACATCTTCTGCAAAAATCCAGTAATCCGGTCGGCATGAAAGAGAATAGTAAAACTGCACTGCATGCCTTCTAAAAAAAGCAAAGTGCAGTGCACCAAACTTTTTTTCCGGACAAATAAATCGAACAACACTGCACTAGAGATTTTTTTCTCTCAACAAAAAAATGTGAACGACATGTCGACGCCCTCGAAACTGCACGCACAGAGCCAGCCATGGTACTTCAAGCCACTCGAGATGCAACAAGAAACCATCCTAGCACCACATCGAAGCCATAGGACGAACTGCAATTTTCACACCCAGCAAAATCTGAAAAAGAAAAGAAAACATTTCCCTGAACGACACTGCATCACCAGGGCAACCGAACATCGAAAGAAGCACGACGAACTGCACCCATGTGGGCTACCGTCGAGAGGGATCCTCCTGCGTTGCGTTCTCGTTGGTGGTGACGTAGAGGCCGGAGGGCCCGGATCTGGCGCACATCTCGCTCGTGGATGAGCTGCAACTTGAGGTACAGTGAGCTGCTCCCCCCTAGCGGACCGCGCCCCCTACATCTGGACCTCGCCTAGATTGAGGAATGGGAGCTCGACAGAGAGGTTGGGGCCCCGTGGCAGATGTGATGGTCAAGGGCTGAAAAAAGCAGTGTGGGGGGGGAGGAGGATGCCCTTTTCAAGGTTCTCGCCGGAGCTCCAATCTGTAGACTGTGAAGGGGAGATGGCGAATGTGATGGTGGAGCCTGGAGCGGAGTGGATGTTACGGGATCTCGATCTCGAGGCGGGTCCTACCGGCGGCGAGGGAGTGGCCGGCGGCGAAGACGACGGAGGATGGCGGTTCCGATGGTGCAGGGCCTGGTGGCGGGAGGAGCCCGGGGTCGCGTCATCAGCGCCGCAGGAGGAGGAAGAGGGGCGGTCGGAGTCGGACCAGTCATTGGTGGCCGGACCCGCGACGGCGCGGGCCGGCTGGGTGGCGCGGCGGCCGGATCCGGTGCTGGTGGATCCCAATGGCGCGGGGCGGTCGACAGCGTGGCGCTTATGGGCGGCCGGTGGGAGGCGGCGGTGCGGCGGCGAGGAAGGGAGGCGGTGCGCGGCGGGAGGCGGGGCGGAGGCGCGCGGATGGAAGCGGCGCGGCGGTGCGAAGGCGCGGGGTGGAAAGGTGGGGCGGCGGTAGGCTGGCAGGAGGAGGTCATGGGAAGCACGGGGAGAGAAAGGAGTGGGCTGGTTTCATGAGTGGATAAGGTGGGGGTTGGGTTTTTTCATCGCGGGTGGGCGTCTGGTCGGGTGTTAGCAGAATAAGGTGAGATGTGCAGAATAAGGGTCTCAATGGGTGTTATCATACTAGACCTATCATATATATATATAAATAAAATTGTGTCTACCATAACTTGCCACAGAACTAGTTAAGTTTCCCTAAACTTCTAACGGTTCAAAAATTATCAAAAAATATGAAATAAATATGGGAGCATCTCTCTAATGTGTGTGTGTGTGTGTGTGTGTGTGTGTGTGTGTGTGTGTGTGTGTGTGTGTGTGTGTATATGTCGCAGTGAGCTAAAATGCTTATTATTTTTGTCGAGGACACATAGATGCATATTTTGACAATCCCTCCGTTGGATCATCTTATTACATTAGAGAGATGCTTCCATATTTATTTCATATTTTTTAATAACTTTTGAACCGTTAGAAGTTTAACGAAATTTAACTAGTTCTATGGCAAGCTATGGTAGACACCACTATATTTATTAAAATAGCGCAGCCGTATATATATATATATATATATATATATATATATATATATATATATATATATATATATATATATATATATATATATATATATACACGGCTGCGCTATTTTAAGCGTGCGTGCATTTTGACTTAAACTACGTGCCGGCCGCTCCTAATCACACGCTGGGTCACGCCCCTAATCACGCCCGGGCGGAGAGCGGAAAAGGCAGCTTGTTGAGGGTAACGGTATGTCAAGGAAAATGTAATTGATTTAATTCTATTACCATGTGTTGGTCACTATGCATTGCCAGTAATATATTAAGTATAGATGGTAATGGACCTAGGGTTTTTACCGGTCACTAATATATCCAAGGTTTCATCCTAAACATTGGCAGTAATAGATTTAGTACAGATAGTAATAGGCCAGACAAGTAGTAATGTATCACTATAGTAACATATTAAACATGGATAGTAATGGACCTAAGTATTTTACTGCGCACTGAGATGGCATGTCGAGTTATTTTAAGGAAAACTGTACGTGATGGTAATCCCTTACTACTTCGTAAGGGCCATTTACTGCCGCTATAGTACTGATAGTAATAACGTTACTATGTCCTACATGCCCTTTTACGATGGTCATTTAGGCAGGCGAAAAGGGGTTGGTCGTAAGATGTTACGGTGGACTTTTACCCACGATCGCGCGTGCCCTTTCATTTGGTTAGCGTGTTTGCCTATTTAGCGCGCCGATTGGCTCGAAGTGGCGCCGGAGCGTAGGATAGGCCACAGTGCACGCAGGCACACTTTAGTATGATCGGTTCTACTAGAAATTCTATTTATATATATGCATAATGTGTACAATATGTAGTATCGTAAAATATCAGCAAACGAAAAAGAATTAAATGGAAAACACAAAATTAAATGAAAAAGATACCAACCGGTACTAAAGGGTTCCCTGCCTCCGAAGCTGGCTCGTGCCACGTGGTTGCCCTTTAGCACCGGTTCGTGCTGAACCAGTACTAAAGAGGGAGGGGGGCTTTAGTGCCGGTTACCGAACCGACACTAAAGGGCCTTACGAACCGGTGCTATTGCCCGGTTCTGCACTAGTGATGCTGGAATAATTAGGCAGAAACTAAAGGTTTCTAGTGATCTTAAGTATCATAACAAGGAAACATATTCAAGGGAAGTATCACCGTATATATATATATATATATATATATATATATATATATATATATATATATATATATATATATATATATATATATTTGTGGGTTTTCAACGTAGTGTTAATATGATTGTTGATCCCTTAACTAAGCCTCTTAGTCAGGAGGTATTTGACAAGCATTTTAAGGCTATGGGTTTACAAATATTTGAATGATCGTTTTGGTCAAGTGGGAGATGTTGGAATTATGTGTCCTGCAACTATATTCAAATTACTTGGAATTGTTAAATATCCAGAATACCTCATTGTGGAATTATACATGTATTTCTACATGGAATTGTTTTGCATGTTTAGCATGGAAAATTATCACTTGTTGTAATGTACTTAAGTAATATATGCTAAAGGAAGCTGGTCGATTATCAGTGGAATACAATATACTTTTTGTATTGGAAAGACTACCCGGGTACACTGATGATTGGAAGGAGCTAGATCGTATAGTTAGATTACAGCCCTAATGTTGATCTACATAGTTAGAGAAAATTACACTCTATTATGGCGCGTTGCTCACAAGCGCGTGCTCCGGAGACAAAACGGGTAGAATCCGTTAAACAGACAAATATGATCGTGGTTGGTAATTTGATCTAGATTCTAACCCGGAAACTAGTGGAAAATACTAAGAATCTTATATCTGTATAAGAGGTGGACTCTTTTGAAAGATAGAATAAAAAGGTCTCTACCCCCTAGCCTCAGATATGCGATTTGTAAGCGGCAGCACGACTAAGCGCAGAAGAATAGGGGTAGACCACAACCCTAAATTTCTAACAAGATCGGGGTTTGAGCGATCACACGATGTGTTTGGTTCAAGCAAAGGAAGAGGAAACCGTAGCCTACTGCCGCCAGCGGCCAGCCTTGTAGAAGACGCTGGATGACGGGTGGCTCGTGGCTGCCGGCGATGGCTTGCAACCAGAAAATGGAGCACGAGTTTCTCATGGCGGCGCTGCTGCTAACAGTGGCGAAGGGAAATCGGCGGCGCAGCTGCGTGACGGTAGCAGCGGGAGATCGGCGGCGCTGCTGGTCACGCCGGACGGAGATCCCCGCACCGCTGCTCGCTGTCAAGGGAGATTGCCGGCGTCGTCGCCCATGGCGGAGAAGGGAGGGGGCCGGTCGCCGGCCGTTCTTGCCAACGGAGGCGAAGGAAGATCTCCGGCGCTGCTGAATGCTGCTCGTGGTGAAGAAAGTATCTGGCGAGTGGAGAATAGAGAGAGGGGATCGATACCGGGCGAGAGGTGTTTTCGATAACAGTGCGTATGGGCTGTTTTCGATTATGCGAAGAGCCGTTTCCGATTACACGGGATCTGAAACCGGCCCAACTCAAACAAACGCAGGTAACATAATCAGCAGACGGTGTAACCAGAAGACGGGAAAAAAATTGTCTCAAAAAAAAAGACGGGAAAAAAATCGCCAACCAAACGCGTCGTGCCGAATGACTAGCCAGCTAACTGCACCTGTGGTCGTGGAAGACATGGATAATGCATGGTGCCAGGCCAGTTGCCGTTAGACTAAAAAATGTTCTTTTATTTTCTAACTGAGAAAGTAGGAATAACAAATTATTATTGGGATGAATCGAATCGAATCGATGCGACCGCTTGTCGTCCTTGGCCTCCCGCTTGTCGTCCTTGGCCTGCGTACAAACGTAGATCAAGGCACGGAATCGACTGTTGCCGATACGTTCCACTACCGACTCCCGAAAATCAGCTTCGGCTCCCCTGCCTCTCGTGCTTCTCTAATTCACACACTCTGATGATGTCATCCAAGACATTTGTGCAGCAATTGGGGTAGCAGAGTAACCGACTATCCTTGAAAGATTCCTGGTGCCTTCTATGCCTATCAAATTCAGATCCTTATTCTTCAGAGACAGACACAACACGTAATGCACGAAATGGGATTGGATACTTGTAAAACAAATACTCATATCTAAAATAAGAAATAAGGTACTTGGTACTCATGTTTGACGTATGGCTCAGGGAAGTCTCTTTCCTTATAAAAGTTTTGGGTGGCAGGTGGCAACATGAATCTGTTTGTCCCCTGTTAGGTGAGTTGCTACGAATCTCTAAGTTAAGAGCTTAGTCCTCCAGTGGGTTGACAACTCTGAGAGCTTGAGTTAAAAGCAAAAAATCATTACATTTGGGGCTTCATTTGCGGAAAACTATCTGTTCCCTAATTATTTGCAAAAGTCACCGCGCATTCGGTAAACTTTTTGCAAAAAGTACTGATTAGGGGATTTGGCTCATTTGATCATTTTCTGACAAATGGGCCCGGACTGTAAGGAGTTAACTAAGCAAAAACATTTACATAGGCGCCCCTAAAACTAAAACAGGAAAGCAATCTAGCCCATCCCTACTCCCGAATGGCCGATCCGATCGGAGGAGCCAATCGCCCCCCGCGGCCCCGTCAATCCCACCGGCTCCCATCGTCGCAGCTGGAAGCCCGTCGCCAGAAACACCACCCGGCCCTGCCGCTGTGCTACCGGCGCTCCACCCCCTCCCCCGCGGCTCCCGTCACCCCCACTGGCTCCCGTCGGAAGCTCCACCCGGCCCTGCCGCTGCGCTGCCGGAGCTCCGCCGACCGGCGAGCGGTCCCCCTTGCTGCCCACTGCGGCCTGCTCTCCTCATCCTTGGCCATGGCAGCAGTTGACCGCGCACCTGGCTCGTCCCTAGCGAGCAGCAGCAGCGGTGGGGAGCTGTGGAGGCAAGCAACAACAGCCGGTTGCAGCCGCGACGGCAGGGAGCGGTGGTGAGCGGCAGCAGCAGCTGCGGCAGCGAGCAGCACCAACCGCGGGCAGCCGCACACTCAGCATGCAACAGCCGTCCTCATGTGCTCGTCCGTGTGCCATCTGACGACAACCGAGATAAACCGAACAAGGACTGGATTGCTTTTCTGCATTTAGATGCAGGGCGTGTGTGTAAATTTTTTGCTAAGCCAACTCCTTACAACCCGGCCCCATTTGTCAGAATGTGATTAATTGGGACAAATATCCTGACCAGTGCTTTTTGCAAAAGGATTACTGAATGCGCGATGACTTTTGAAAATAATTAGGGACTAGGTAGTTTTTCGCAAATAGAGCCTCAAATGTGATGGTTTCTTGCAATTAACTCCTGAGAGCTTCATCAATCCTATGTATAAACAACGGATTTTGACATCTGCCCAAAATGATGCCCCGAGCCAATTGACACCGCGAAGCTGAGGAATGATCCTGACCATCATCATCTCTCATTCTTTGCATACCGTCAGTGAACTCCATTCCTTTTGCAGAGAGATGTGTGCTTCTCAGAGCTTGATACCTTTGTAAAGTGTATGCACAGTCAAACAGTTTTGTCACCTTTTAACACCCACAATACCATTAGTTCAATATATCTTCTTGATTCTTATCAGTATGCCACTGTCTGCCTTTTGGGGTGCATAACAATGTGGGGCATGCGGCAAACTGTTACTCTGAATCATGGGATGGTTTTATCTGCATGGGAGGCTACCCAGAACTTTGTAGATTAAGCTCGCTTTGGAGACGCGCTCCGTGTTACGCTGCAACTAGTGTCGCGTTGTGTGGATTTCCGAATTCACTAAGTTGTTATCGCAAGATTGAATTCATATTGCCGATTGCTGTGTTCCGGTCATCCCCGCCTTTTGCTACGGGTCACCAGATGGCATTGAAACTGTTGTTCCTGTGGTAGGCAAGGATTAATGTCCATTAGCTGTGATACATGGCTGATGGTTCAGCAAGTTTTTACCACGGCATGACCTGGCTTGGACTAGAAAAACTGAAAGAACAGCGTGGCATATATCATGCTGTAAGATGCAAAACAACCATGTGTTCTGACTGGATGGTAAATCAATTTGCCTCTGAATTGTCGAAGAAGCTTAGAGATTATGTAGCCAAAATTAGTTTCTGGACTGCGACTGAACTTTGAGCGGTCCAGGCTGAGTTTGGGTCCGTTGGACCAGAAGGACCTGAAATGGGGATCAGTATATGAACATGTATTGTCGGTTTATTGGGTATTTATTTTTAAAATGTTAAAATAGTATAAATTTAGTTAATACATGTTCATATAGTGATTTTTTTAGAGCAAGATCAATTACATTGTACTCAAGTCCAACATCGACTACGAGGTGCAAGTGGTTACTTTGTTTTTGTTTTTGCGAGAAAACTTCCAAACTATTCATCTTCAATCATGATAGTACAACGAACATCAGAAATAATAAAAACTACAAATAGATCTGTAGAGCACCGAGCGATGAGTAGAAGTACTGAAGCGAGCCGAAGGCGCGCCGCCGTCATCGCCCCTCCCTTGCCGGATCCAGACAAAACTTGTTGTAGTAGACAGTCGGGAAGTCGTTGTGCTAAGACCCCGTAGGACCAGCAGCCAATGAAGAGTAGCGTAGATTGAAAGAATTCAACTTGAACACACATGAACATAGATGCACAATGACCAGACCAAAGCAGATCCACCGAAGACTAATCCATCGAATAAACATCTTCACACGCCCACTCACGATGCTAGACGCAGTGATTACTTTGTTAATATCAAGATCTACCCACTCAGTCTCTTAAAGGTGTTCATAAGTGTAGGATACAAGTGTGTGCGTTCATAGATCATGAGTGTGCGTAGGTGTTGTAAGCGTCTATGTTTGTAGTGTTCTTCTAAAAGAAACCAACTCTAAAATGTAACAAAAATAAAAAAATCTCGGTACATATTTAGATAGGGCCATCTGTTAATCAGTAATTCATTTTAGATGCCTAACATGCAATTAGATTTGTCCGAGCTAACATGAGTTAGTTTGAACGCAAAAAATGTGTTTCATTGATAGAGAGTAAAATCATGTATGCTCGGTTCCCTTGGTTGCCGGCGTTGGTGGTGGCGTGTGGGTTCTTCCGCATCCTTCAGCGGCTCCTCGCTTTGCTTGCTGGTTGGTCGCCGGCCGACAGTGGGCGTCCGCGTGTTCGACACGGTCTGGACGAAGGGGAGATAGTGGTCTCTCCTCCGGCAGTGGCCCGAGGCGGCGGGCGGTGGAGTCGATGGTTTCCTTCACGCGGTCTGGATCTTCATGTTCACGGCTTTTGTTGTCGCTGGGTGGCTTCGGCCCTTCCATTCTAGCGGTGCAAGCTCTCCGGCGGCTTGATCGCAGTTTTCTTGCTGCCTTATTCTCTGTAGTGTATTTGGCATGTATTTTTCAGTTTTTGGTCAAGTCTTTGCCTTTGTAATTCAGCACTATTGTATCCTAGCCGGTTGATGGCTTCATTAATTTAAAGTCGGGCCTTTGTGCCTTTTCTCTAAAAAAAAACATAAAATATGTGAATCTTAAAAGACAATCTATTGTACATTGTAGAAGAGGTATAAGAGGCGGGGTATATATATAGCCCACCAGCAAGTAATAAAATCTTAAACGGCCGTGTGGTGGTAGGTGCATAATAGAAGGATCGTATAAGAAAGATCGTATGTACATTAGTTTCGATCTCTCAAAGGACCCACATTTGGCGCCGTACTGATAGGAAGGGCAGACCGCGGGATGGTAATATAAAGATCCACAACTTTCAGGCACATTCTTTTTATTTTTTATTTTTTTTAGAAAAAGAGGATGTATCTCCGGCCTCTACATCTGGACGATGCATACAGCCATATTATTAATTATTCACAAAGACCATACAAGATGATATATCAATAAGCCTGAAGTCATCATCTTGGCAGCACTGTTGCTACTCCTATCCCCTTGATGAAGACGTGCCGAATGTCCAGGTCTAATACCAAACAGACATCGCACAAAAGCCTAACATTTAAAGCCGTGTGTTCCATCCAAGCCACTACCTGGATTGGGTCCCACACCGATCTGGCACACTCCCAGTGAGCACCGCACGCTGCAAGGGCCGTCACCTCCATCATCCCTCGGTCCATCCTCAGAGCAGAACTAAAGCACAGGCCTTACCAAGCCTCTCTGCCATCAACGTCACCATGACGCCAGACAGCTTCCTCCTCCTGCGTGAGTCCATCTTCGCGCATCAGACGCCGAATCTCCACAGCGCCACGCCGCCGAGATCCGCCACCATCGATGTGTAAGATGAAGCACCGCTCCACCAAAGAGGCAGTCCTCTGGTCCCTCGAGCCCGTGTGCACCTCCAAAAATGACGCCCTCAAGGGGGAAACGATACCAGAAAGCCGCCGTCATCCGATCTGCTGATCTAGGGTTTCCCCCGGAGGTAGCAGAGAGTGGCCTTGAACTTTTCCTCGGCAATGCCTTCAGGAAGGGAACGACGCGGACAGCGTCACCATCGTCGGCCTTGACAATAGCCAATAGCAGGTTTTCACCCAGTTCTGATCGAAGACCTCCATCTCTCGTGCACGGGCCGCCGCCATCCTTGCCGGGATCTGGATGATCCAGACCGCCGCTACCAGCTCTCAGCAAGGAGAAGTCCCCCCACCGAGACATGCCGGACGAGCAGGGGAGGCCGAGACCGCGCCCACAAGACCAGATCCATGATGGATCCATGACCGCGCCGCCGCCCCGAAGCCAACCCCTCGCGCAGCCGCCACGGCCTGGCCACCCGCTCGCGTCGCCGTCTGGCCGCCACGCCACACGACGCGCCCTCGCCGCATCAGGCAAGACTCCGCCGTGCCGCCGCATCTCGCGCTACAGCCGCACGCCGGGAGGAGAAGGGCCCCGCCGTCGCCGACGTGCACCGGGCTTCGCCGGGTGGCGCTTTCTGACGGCGGCGAGGGGAGGGGATGGTGTAGGAGACGGGCGCGGGGTGGGGGCTAGGGTTCCCCCGCCGTCGCCCGCGAGAGCGACGCCACAACTTTCAGGCACATAGCCAACACAAACATAGCAAATGTCGAGGCCAATCTCGTGATAGCTCATCAACCAGCTAGACCAAAAAATGGCATACATATATATACTCCAGTGCCTTTGAATATCTCTACACTAGTTACATCCATGAATCGACTTGATTCAAAGGTCTATGTACCATAGAGATGGACCGCACTGGCACGTGTTCACAACTACACATGCAAAGATCTTCCGCCTGGCATATTTTGGTGCATATCTCCATGCTTCTCCGTGATTCCGGGAATGGAAGACAATGGGAATTGAAGTTGTGCGTGGCCATTGAGATGAACTCGCCGCTCGCCACATGATTGGTGCCTACAAGCGCACCCTCGCACAAGCGCCTCCGCATGATCTCCCTTCAATGCACAATGCCTCCAACGTGAGCTTGCCACGGCATTCGTGCCTACAAGAGCACCCTTGCACGAGCGCCTCTTGCCACCTAGTGAATCAACATGCATGAGGATCTCACTTTTATTATCTTTCTCCATGTTTTCTGCATTTTACGCCATTTTATTCTATGCAATAGAAACAACGAAATCACGGTTGGCCAAAGGGGATGAATTCAATGTTACCATCTCCTTTTGTAGTTTTGAGTGAAAATGTGCCCTACCCTTCAGTAGAATGCCCAAAAGAGAAAATGCACCCTACTCTTCAGTAGAATGACAGAAAAGAAAATCCATGTACGCCAAGGCCAATTAACCTTACTTCACCTAGAAAATAAAGGGATGTGCGGCGCATGAGGTGCGAAGAAACGATTGGCCAAAAACAGAGAAGGAGAAAGGATAAATGGGAGAAATGGGAGACAAGGGAGAGGAGAATGGGTGATCCACCGCATGGCTGATGGTTCAGCAAGTTTTTACCATGGCATGACCTGGCTCGGACAGGAAAAACTGAAAGAACGGCATGGCAGATATCATGCTGTAAGATGCAAAACAATCATTTGCCTCCGAATTATCGACAAAAGCTTGGATTTTATTTAGCCAAAATTGCTTTCTGGACTGCAGACTGAACTTTGAGAGGTACGGGCTTAGTTTGGGTCTGTTGGGCCTGAAGGACCTGAAATGGGGATAATATAGGAGCTTTTATATTGTTTGGTGGGCTTAACTTTCTGGACCAACAAAACCTAATAAACCAACAATGGGTTGAGTGCTCCTACTTGATGCTATATGGGTCGCCAATGGCATGGGTCATTAACCTGGATTTTTATTTTCTTTATTTGAGAAAACTATTTTACTTAACAGTTAAAAACATATTATTATGAACCAGTTTTATAATTGGGAACAAGTGTACATTGCAAAAACAAACATGTATGTATGTATGTATGTATGTATGTATGAAATAAAATATTCATCACATCTCAAAAAATGTCCCTATATAAAAATATTTACTTATACAAATATTTTAAAAAATAGTTAATATATGTTCATATACTGATGATTTTTGTCGAGGGTATGTCGACAATGTAGCATAATTTTATAGAAGATAGCAAGACCAGTTACCGGAAATCCATTGGTGCTCCCGGAGCGCGCGCTTCTGCACGTGAAAATATTTTTGAAATGTCAAAAAAATTCAGCAAAAATTCTATGTATTCTTTGTCACATCCAAATGCTACACACAAATTTGTAGGCAAAAATATTAAACATATTGGCCTATACAAATAAAACACACCAAATGTTACCCCAAAATTGTTGGATAATCTACACACACAAGCACACACTCAAGTTTCAGGTTTCAGTATTCTGAATAAACACTGACCGTCAGCGTGTGCTTGTACACGTACGGTTTAGAAGTTTCAGTTAGGTGTTTTTCCTTCAGTAGTTTTCAGTTAGTCTGCTAGCTAGTTTTGCTCGCCTTACCAGATCATGGGTTGGCATGATCGTTGCGGTCCATGCGGGCAAAGTAGTCGCCCGATCTCAGCTAGGCGTCGTGGGATGGCACGACCGGTAAGCCTGCTGAAGACGTGGGCTTTTCCCTTGTAATTCGGTAGCCATTTTTTGAGCTAGCCCGATAATAACAAAAGAGGCAGAAAAGCTGCGACAGTTAGCGCAAAACCATTGTCTTCCACCTCTCTCTCTCTCTCTCTCTCTCTCTCTCTCACTCTCGATCGTGTTTTGGCCGGTGATCTACAACAACAAGTGGCATCAAAGCCTCGGTGGTGTTCGATCCATCCTGGGCGCCGGCGGTGTTTGATCCATTGGAGAGACGGCCGGCAGCAACAACGAGAAGGCGAAGAAGCAGCAAGAGGAGGAACAGGCCTCGGCGCTAGGGAAGTCCCTGGCCCATCTCTCCACCGAGGAGGGGTCAGGGGTGCGTGTCGCCGAGAGCATCGTGCATGGCGGCGGCGGCGCGCCTCCGATGATGCTCACACACACCAACTACTCTGATTGGGCCATGATCACCAAGCTTTAGTTGCAGGCCGACAAGCTGTGGCGCGTGGTGGAAATAGGCCAAGGCACGGACCGTGACGACCGGCGCGCCATGATCGCCCTCCTCAAGGGGGTGCCACCGAAGCTCATGCGGATCCTGGGCGCCAAGGCCACGGCCAAGGAGGCGTGGGACACCCTGAAGACCATGCATGTGGGCGTCGAGCGCGTGCACGAGGCCAAGGCATAGACTCGCCGCTCGGAGTACGAGGCGCTCCGGTACAAGGACGGCGAGGGCATCGAGTCGTACATGATGCGGCTCAGGACGATCATCGACGAGCTGCAGGCGCTCGGCGACCCCGACCCCGTGGACGAGCACAAGGTTGTCCTCAAGGTGCTCCGGACCGTACCACGCCCTTCCTGCGAGATGGCCGTGGAGATCGAGTCACTCGTCGACACCAGGTAGCTCTCCCTCAAGGAACTCTGCGGCGGGCTCCTTGTCGTCGAGGAACGAGAGCGTGAGGAGACCCCGGCGCCCGGCGCGCAGCTGTTGTACACCATTGACCAGTGGCGGGCACACGAGAAGCTGCTAGACCAGAGCGGCGCGTCCTCAGGCTCTGGTGTGGGGCATGGGCGCGGGAACAGCAAGACAAAGAACCTGCAAGGCGGGGGCGGCCGTGGCCAGAGCGGTGGACGCGGCAACGACGGTCCGGTGACGCCCAAGCGAAAGGGCAACTACCGCTACTGCAGGATCCCAGGGCACTGGGCCAAGGAGTGTCGCAAGAAGGAAAGGGACCAGCGCAAGCAACCAGAGCAACAGGAAAACGTCTCCCAGGTTAACGTCGAGCAGCCGGGCTTGCTGCTGGCCACCTGCGCGGTGGTGAGCGGGGGGAACGCGAATGGCCGTGAACATGAACCAGGCACCGAGATCTTCCTCAACGACGTGCGAGTCGTGTCGGTGGCGACGGACGACGACCGCTGGTACCTGGACACCGGCGCCAGCAACCATATGATGGGTCGCCGTGACATGCTCTCGGAGCTTGACGAGACGGTACGAGGTACAGTTCGGTTCGGTGATGGCTCTGTCGTGCATATCTGTGGGCGCGGCGTCGTGCTGTTTTCGTGCCGCAGCGGTGAACATCGGCCACTCGCAGACGTGTACTACATCCCACAGCTGCGCACGAGCATCGTCAGCATCGGACAACTCGACGAGAACGGGTGCAGGACCATCACTGAGGACGGCGAGTTGTGTCTCTACGATAGGCAGAAGCTGCTACTGGCGCGGGTGTGGCGGACGAGCAACCGGCTTTACGCCGTGGCTCTAAACTTGGCCGCCCCCGTGTGCCTACTCGCCGGAGTCCAGGACGAGGCATGGAGGTGGCACGCTAGGTTCGGCCACCTGCATTTCCGTGCGCTGCACGACCTCGAGGCAAAGAGCATGGTGCGCGGAATGCCAGCGATCGCACACCTCGATCAGTTCTGTGAGGGCTGCACCATCGGGAAGATGCACCGCACGCCTTTCCCGCGCGCGTCGACGTACTATGTTGAGGACACGCTCGAGCTCGTACATGCCGATCTGTGCGGTCCAATCACTCCGGCGATGGCCAACGGTAACAAGTATTTCCCGTTAATCGTTGATCATTTCAGTAGATACATGTGGCTTGAGGTACTAAAGAGCAAATATGAAGCCTTTTGGTATTTCAAGAAGATCAAGGCGCTCGCGGAGACGCAAGGAAACACCAAGTTCCGGGCGTTCCGCACAAACAGGGGTGGCGAGTTCACCTCGAATGAGTTCGCCACCTACTACGAGGAGCTGGGGATCCACAGGAACACGACGACGCCCTACACTCCCCAACAAAATGGAGTGGTTGAACGGCGGAACCAATCCGTTGTGGAGATGGCGCACAGCCTCCTGAAGGCCATGGACGTGCCGTGCACGTTCTGGGGCGAGGCCGTGCGCACCGCGATTCACATTCTGAACAGGTCGCCGACCAGAAGCCTGCAGGGCATTACTCCATACGAGACGTGGCGCAAGAAAAAGCCGGCGATGGACTACTTCCGCACCTTCGGCTGCGTCGCGCATGTCAAGCTCGTGGAGCCTGGTGTGACCAAGCTGGCGGACAAATCGCGCCCAGTCATCTTTCTGGGATACGAGCTAGGCACCAAGGGCTATCGGGTGTTCGATCCGGTCAGCAAGCGCTTGTACATCACACGAGATATGCGTTTTGAGGAAGACTGGCGCTGGAACTGGAGCAAGGATGGTGGCGACTCGGAGCACGCCCGTGAGTTCATGGTCGTGTACACCGACGCAGGTGTGCCCGTGACCACGACCTACTACGTGTTGCCGGGCGCAGCGGTGTCGACACACGCACCTACATCACCTACTGCTCCAAGCTCGCCGCTCTCTCCGAGCTCAACGGCCTCGCCAAGCTCACACGAACGCCCATGTCCGGCGGGTCTGCTATGGGCACGTCAAGTGTGACAAGCACGCCAGTCTCAGCGGGTATGAGTCCATCCACACCAGCAAGGACCTACGACCCAGATGATGGGTGGGTGACTCCGCCCACCGTTGATGACTTGGACGCTGAGGGGGTGCCTGTCCGTTTCAAATCGATGGAGTACATCATCGACCATGCACCGGAGTGCACTTTGGAATACAGCGGGCTCTGTCTCTCTGCTGCAGAGGAACCCGCGTCTGTCGAAGATGCACTGGATGAACCTGCCTGGCGCGGCGCGATGGAGGCAAAGATGGACTTGATCCGCTCCAACGGCACCTGGGATCTTGCCTCCCTGCCCGCCCGCCATCGTGCCATTGGGCTGAAGTGGGTGTTCAAGGTGAAGCATGATCCAGCTAGAAATACTGTGAAGCACAAAGCTCGTCTGGTGGCAAAGGTACACGCACAGCGGCAGGGGGTGGATTTTGACGAAGTGTTCGCTCCCGTAGCTCGTCTGGAAACAGTGAGACTGTTGCTTGCAGTCACGGCGCAACGGCGGCGGTCAGTGCATTACATGGATGTGCGATCTGCCTTTCTGAACGGAGAGCTGCAGGAAGAGGTCTATGTGCATCAGCCAGCAGGTTTTGTCGACAGCTGCAATCCCATCAAAGTTCTGAAGTTGCGGAAGGCGCTGTATGGGCTCCATCAGGCACCGCGGGCATGGAATACCAAGCTGGACACTACCCTGGTTTCCCTTGGTTTTGAGAAGTGCCAACTAGATCATGCCCTGTACAAGCATGGCAAAGGTGATGATCATCTGCTAGTTGGGGTGTATGTTGACGATCTGATCATCTCCGGATCCTCTGAAGATGCTATCAAGCAGTTCAAGCAGCAGATGCAGGACATGTTTCAGATGAGCGATCTTGGTCTCCTCACTTACTATCTGGGATTAGAAGTGAAGTAGGACAAGGATGGAATCAGTGTCTGCCAGTCCAGTTATGCTAAGAAGATTCTGGAAGATACTGGCATGGATCAGTGCAATGCCAGTCATACACCACTGGAAAATCGTCTGAAGTTGACGAAGAACAGAGGGGGAGCAGTGGATGCAACAGAATATCGAACTCTCATTGGGAGCCTGCGGTACTTGGTAAACACACGACCAGATATTGCATATGTTGTGGGGCTTCTAAGCCGATTCATGGAAGCACCGGGAAGGGAACATTGGATTGCAGTCAACCAATTTCTGAGGTACATCAAGGGCACTCTGAATCTTGGGTGTATCAACAGAGCAGAGGGGGAAGCTGTCCTCACTAGTTTCAGCGACAGTGACCACGTAGGAGATCTTGATGATTGGAAAAGTACCACGGGTATTGTGTTCTTCCTTGTATCGGATGCTATTACTTGGTCCTCCCAGAAGCAGAAGGTGGTTGCAAAATCATCATGTGAGGCCGAGTACATAGCAGCAACAACAACAACAAGTCAGGCCGTGTGGTGGAGCAGGTTGCTTGCTGAAATGCTGGGTACAAAAATCCCGAGAGTCAAGCTGCGTGTTGACAAAAATTCTGCGATCGAACTAAGCAAAAATCCGGTGCATCATGAGAGGAGTAAACACATTGATCTCAGGTACCACTATATCAGAGACTGTGTTGAACTAGGGTGAGTGGATGTCGTCCATGTCAGAAGCGGAGACCAAGTTGCAGATGTTCTCACAAAATCCCTTGGAAGGAGCCGATATGTTGAGCTACGGCACAAGCTAGGGGTGATCCAGTGTGTAGCAGATTAGGGGGTGATTTGTTGGATAATCTGCACACACAAGCACACACTCAATTTTCAGGTTTCAATATTCTGAATAAACACTGACCGTCAGCATGTGCCTGTACACGTACGGTTCAGCAGCTTCAGTTAGGTGTTTTTCCTTCAGTAGTTTCCAATTAGTCTGCTAGCTAGTTTTCCTCGCCTTACCAGGTTATGGGATGGCATGATCGTTGCGGTCCGTGCGGGCAAAGTAGTCGCCCGATCTCAGCTAGGCGTCGTGGGATGGCACGCCCGGTAAGCCTACTGAAGACGTGGGCTTTTCCCTTGTAATTCGGCAGCCACTTTTTGAGCTAGCTGATAATAACAGAAGAGGCAGAAAAGCTGCGACAGTTGAGCAGCGCAAAACCATTGTCTTCCACCTCTCTCTCTCACTCTCGATCGTGTTTTGGCCCGTGATCTGCAACAACAAAAATGTCATACTAAATTTATTTATTTTACTGGCGAAACAACGCTGCTCTGTTTTGCATGAAAATTTTCAAAGATGCTTGCAATAGTAAGACGAACATCTATAAAAAAATTATTATTATTAAACCATTTACTATATTTTTTTGTTTACTATTCACGTGGGAGCGTGCACTCTTGGGAGCCAAAACATCATTCTCGATCAGTTTTCTTTTTCAAAAGAGGGGTTCGCCCTGCATCTAAATGATGCATACGACCAATATTATTAATAAGCAAAAGGTCCAACAAAAGTCTCCAAGTCTCAAACAAAGAAATACAAAAAAAGGCTCACAAAGGGCTAAGCAGTAAATATGAAGGCCACAACCGGCTGGCAAAAGATAGGAGCACTACATGCCTACCCTATTACACGACCACCATCCAAACCGGCTGAAAATATCCCGTACTACCATCTCCCATCGGGTAGACCCAGTAACCAAACGCTCCCTGGCCTCCGTCGGAGTGAGTAGCGACCACATACGTATCAATGCAGTGGCTCTGAAGATAACCTGCAAAAAATGAATGTTTGTTGTTCTGTTAAAGACCAAATCATTTCTGCTGTTCCAGACTGCCCATAACAAAGCACATACTCCCACATGAATGTGTCTCGCTGTATCGGTATCTATCCCATCAAGCCACGCCCCAAATAACATATTGATAGAATTTGGTGGAGTAATATTAAAGGTTATGTGAACCGACCGCCACATAATTTTTTGCCAGAGGACAATCAAGAAAGAGGTGTTTGATTGATTCATGTTGGTCGCAGAAGCTACATCTTGTAGATCCTGTCCAATTGTGTTTTGCTAAATTATCCTTTGTTAAAATAACTTGTTTATGCACAAACCACATAAACACTTTGATTTTCAAAGTTACTTTAACTTTCCAAACATATTTTGATCTAGGAACCACGCTAGTATTAATAACATCCAAATACATAGATTTAACCCAGAACTCTTCATTCTTAGTTAGTTTCCAGCACACTTGATCGGATTGTTGAGACAACTGAATATCCATCAATCTTCTCACAAGATTGAGCAAGGCCTCCCAACGGTTTCCCACTAGCGTCCTCCGAAATTGAATATTGAGTGGAGTGGATTGTAGTACTGTTGCAACGTAAGCGTCTTTACGATGAACAATGTTATACAACGAAGGATATTGGAGTGCGAGGGGCGTCTCCCCCAGCCATGTATCCTCCCAAAACCTCGTAGCAGTACCGTTTCCAACTATGAACCTTGTCCTATTGAAAAAGAGTGGTTTAACTCTCATCAGTCCATTCCAAAAAGGAGAATCAGTCGGTCTCACTGTCACCTGGGCCAGGATTCTAGAGTGAAGGTATTTGTTTCGCAAGATCTGAGCCCAAGTGGCCTCCGTCTCGACAGAAACTTAAATAGCCACTTGCTAAGGAGACATCTGTTCTTCACTTCCAGATTCTCAATACCTAGACCCCCTTGGTCTTTCGGCCTACATATGATATCCCACTTAGCAAGTCTGTATTTTTGCTTCATTTCATCACTCTGCCAGAAGAAGCGTGGTCGATAAAAATCTAGCCTCTTCCGGACTCCAACCGGTACCTCGAAAAAGGAGAGAAGAAACATGGGCATACTCGTGAGGAACGAATTAATAAGAATTAATCGTCCTCCGTATGACATCAACTTGCCTTTCTAGCAACTCAATTTCTTCTCAAAACGATCCTCAATGCACTTCCATTCTCTGTTGGTCAGCTTACGATGGTGGATTGGTATACCTAAATACGTGAAAGGTAAAGCCCCCAATTCACACCCCGAACAATTGTTTGTATGCATCTTGGTCATCATTAGCTCTCCCAAAACAGAACAATTCGCTCTTATGGAAATTAATCTTTAACCCGGTCAATTGTTCGAATAAGCATAACACAAGCTTCATGTTTCACGCTTTTGCCAAATCGTGCTCCATGAAGATGATAGTATCATCGGCATACTGTAGAATGGATACACCTCCGTCAACTAAGTGCGGGACGAGGCGACCTACCTAACCCGCATCCTTAGCCCTTCCTATGACGATTGTCAACATATCGACCACTATGTTGAAAAGGATAGGTGACATCGGATCTCCTTGCCTCAGCCCTTTGTGTGTTTGGAAATAGTGACCTATATCATCATTCACTTTGATCCCAACACTCCCTTTTTGCGTAAAAGAGTCAACCTGGTGTCTCTAGGCCTGATCAAAACCTTTCATATGCAATTCCTATTGAAGGAAGGGCCATTTGACCTTATCGTATGCTTTCTCAAAGTCCACTTTGAAAACAACTCCGTCTAGCCTTTTCGTGTGGATTTCATGGGGCGTTTCATGCAGGACGACAACCCCTTCTAGGATGTTCCTGTCCGGCATGAAAGCGGTTTGGGACGGCTGCACCACAGAGTGCGCAATTTGCGTAAGCCTATTAGTCCCTACCTTGGTTAAAATTTTGAAACTGACATTAAGAAGACAGATAGGCCTAAACGCTCAACACGAACGACCTCTGTTTTCTTAGGAAGTAGAGTGATCGTTCCAAAATTAAGTTGAAACAACTGAAGCTGTCCAGAGAATAAATCATGGAACATCGGAAGCAAATCCCCTTTGATAATATGCCAACATTTTTTATAAAACTCTGCCGGAAACCCATCTGGCCCTGGAGCCTTATTGTTTTTCATTTGTGAAATGGCCTCAAACACCTCTTTCTCCGTAAATGGGGATGTCAAAATATCATTCTCGTCTGTCGCAAGTTGAGGCACATCCTCAATCCTGGACTCGTCTAAGGACACAAAGTTATCCTCCGGAGGCCCAAACAGTTGCTTATAGTAATTGTTTATATAAACTTTCAGATTTTCTTGTCCTACAATTATCCCCTCGTCCTGCTCGAGCTGAAATATCCTCTTCTTACGGTGCTTTCCGTTTGCAATCGTATGAAAAAACTGAGTGTTATCATCCCCTTGGACGATTTTGTGAACCTTAGCTCGCAATGCCCACTTCAATTTCTCCTCACGAAGAAGTTCTTTCAGTCTCAACTCCGCCTCCACCTTAGTTTCCAACTCTCTGGTATCTAAAATAGCGGACTCGGCTTTTAAGTCTAGGGATTGAATAAGAAGAAGGAGCCTTTCCTTCTCAGCCTTATAAATCCCATGCGTATGTTTAGCCCATCCATGAAGAAATCTTCGCATATGCCTAATCTTATTCTTCCATCTTTCAACAGGAGAGCTTCCTCCTGAATTTTTAGCCCATTCTCTAGTTATCAGATCAAGGAACCCTTCTCTCTCAAACCACGATAATTCAAAAGAAAAGGAGTTCTTATTGCCCACATGGGTAGGATCACCAGAGTCAACCAGCAACGGGGTGTGATCCGAAATTACGTGTGAAAATGCCTGGACTGTGACGACAGGGAACTTCTATTCCCAATCGACGCTAGCGAGGACCCGGTCCAACTTCTGAAAAGTCGGATTAGGTAACGAATTGGCCCAAGTGAATTTCCAACCACACAACTCTATCTCTCTAAGATCCAAGCTTTCGATTATGGTATTGAACATAAACGACCACCTGCCATCAAAAGTCTCATTATTCTTTTCCTCCTTTCTTCGAATAATGTTAAAATCGCCCCCAACGAGGATTGGGAGCTGTTCGCTACCACAAATGCGAACAAGATCAGCAAAAAAAATCAGGTTTGAGTGTTGGCTGCGGGGCACCATATACCGCCACCAGGGCCCAATTAAACCCATCGGCCTTTGATCTGACCTGAAACTTAACCGCAATATCTCCCATGACCACACTCTGAACTTCCAAGGAGTCACACTTAACCCCGAGTAAGACCCCTCCGGATCTTCCTCTTGGAGGTAGGCAGTGCCAGTCAAAGTCAATACCCCCGATAACGTGCTAAGAAATTAGGGAGTGAAATTGTCCCTTCCAGTTCATACAGGGCAATAAAATCCAACTGATATTCAATAGATGCTTCCGCTAGAAACCTTCTTTTAGCCAAGTCTTTAAGACCTCTGCTATTCCAAAAAATTCCTCTCATATTTCATCATGACATTTTTTAGAGGTACGGATCCTAGCACTTCTACGCACAGGCGAAACTGGATAAACCTTCCATTTCCATTTCCGCTTGGGCTTATTCTGTTCCTCCCGCCGGTCCTTAGAACCGGGCTCTGGGGAATTAACCTACGTAGCATCAACATGGCTCGAGGCCCTAGGGGACCCGACTCCCTCATCTTCCTCTGTCTCAGTAAGGGAAGGGGCAAGATCCGCACAAAAACTATCAAGAGCCCTGACACCCAATGCATCTATCTCAGCATCATACATGGGTTTAACAGCGGCTATGTTATGAATCATCTCCAAAGCGCGCTCCGCTTCAAGATAAAAAATATCATTAACTGATTTAGTGATTTCACTACCATTACTACCCAGTGAAACCCCTAATTGATTTGCATTGTGAACAATCTCATCATTGGAAAAATGCAGAATGGAATTTGAAGTATTGACTGACATACCAGTAGTGACCTCAATGTCATGGAACTTGGCCGCCCGCATAACGCACCTTAGCTGCATGTCATCGACATCCGGCTGCTCCTGGAGACGACTACTCATCCGCCGCCCCTCGGAAACAGGATCCAAAATACCTCCATAAGCAATGACCTCCTCCCGCGTGGCCCTGTTTGGGGTAGGGCCTCCAGCCCGACCCCCAACAGAGCTCGACAGAACAAGAACAACCGGAGAGTCACCAAGAGTCCTCGAAGCCTCCCGCGGCATCGGCCAATGCCCGGATCCCGGGGACGCCACGGGAGCCCCACCAACCATGGGCACCGTCGAAGCATCAGAAACAGACGATGCTGTAAAAGGCCGTGAAGAAGCGATGAAGGGCGACCGGGGCCCCTGGCCACCAGCCCCAGTCCTCCCTCCCACCAGGGTTGCAGCCGCCGGTGATGGCGCCACCGGAGGCATCAGGGGACGCACAGCCTGAGGGGTACAAAGGGGTGCGCAGGCCTCCTGCCAGCCTGCCCCTCCGAGGTCCGCCGGTACCCCTTGGGAACCCATGGCCATAGACCCTTCCTTGGGCCCCATCATCGCAGATGAAGAAGTCGAGGAGGAACCTCCTCCCGCCACGCCATCCAAAGCAGGTGTTGTCGTGGTTCTAAGCCCGACAGTAGAATAGGGGGGGGGGGTAGGAATGTAGACGCAAGATCCTAGCTATGGAGGAGTTGTACACGCGAGTTTTACAAGTTCAGGCCCTTCTCGGAGGAAGTAACAACCCTACGTCTCGGAGCCCGGAGGCGGTCGACTGGATATGTGCGTGTGAATTACAAAGGGTGCGAACCCTTGTCTCGGAGGAGGGGGGTGGCTTATATAGAGTGCGCCAGGATCCCAGCCAGCCCATGTTACAAAGGGTTGAATGTACATTAAGGCAGGGCGTTACTGGTAACGCTAGTAATAAAGAGATATAAATGACGTTTAAGGTTGCAGAGTGAATGACCGACCGTTGTCATCGTGAGTGACGTTAGGTCTTCTACACTCTGAGTGGTTTCTTGTTTCTTCGAGTGGTTGTTCGCATAGTCGAGTGTCTTCTATACTGCCGAGTGGAACATAGCTTCATGGTCGAGTGGATGATGATTTTGCTTCAACCGCTTCTGGTTCCTTTAGAGATGTCCTTGGGGAGGGTATCTTGGATAGATCCATGACCCTACCCTAGGTACATAGCTTCATCATTAGCCCCCGAATGGATCAGGGTTTGAGTGAGGAAGGAGTTGGGAACACTTCCGACTCATTCTTTGTGCTATGGGTATAACTTGTTCTGGAACAATGAACTGAGGAGACGACATCAACTTCTTTTTCAGTCGCCTTGGTCCATTCTTAGTTTTTGTCGAGTGAACTTTCATGATAGAATTCTGAATGATAATGTGGAGGATGCTTTCTGTCTGACCAGTTGCTCTGCTCTCCGCGGATTTCGCGGGATTCGAATTTTGGGAAGCGCCCCCGACGGGCGAGGCCGCGGTAATCGGGATGGATTAGGCAGGTCTCCTCGATCTCCGCGCCACCTTTTTCGCCATGTACTACGCGCACGACTGTTGCGGGATTTGTTTAGATCGTCTGGGCCTACCAGTCAGTCACTCGGGGAATGACCTTATAAAAGGCACCAGACCGGGTCTCTGCATCGTGCGCTCCCATTCTCTTTTCTTCTTCCTTCGACCTCTCCGCCACGCTCGCTTCTGCTCTCATCGCCAAACCCTCGCTCGAACTCGACCGCCGCCATGGGAAAAGAGAAGACGGTGGCGCTGGAGCGCGCGAAGAAGGCGACCGCGAAGGCGAAGGGCAAGCGGACCAGCCGGGGCGGATCCTCGTCGAGATCCGGCCTGCCCCAGGGCTGGATCCAGGGCGACTGGATCCGCTCGACGATCAGCTAGGGCGACCTCGACGTCCTGGTGGAGGGGGGACTGATCCCCCACAAATCGGCGTGGCTCCCGGGGAATGAGACCGAGCCGCAGCCAAGGGAGGGTGAGTGCGTTCTCCTCGCCACCCACGTCGATCGCGGATTTTCTCTGCCTCCCCATCCTTTCTTTCGGGGCTTTTTGAACTTCTTTGGGGCTCAACTCCACCACTTCACTCCAAACACCATAGTCTATCTGGCTGCTTTTGTGTCAATGTGTGAAAATTTCTTGGGCTGTCGACCACACTGGGCCTCTTCAAACATATCTTCACCCGCCGCTCCTAGTCGGTCAAAAAGGCCAATCCGAGTGATGAGAGGACGCACGTGATACAGATGTGCGGGGGCCTGGGGATCCAGATGAGGAACAAGAGCACCTTCCCGGCGATGATCCTTCCCGACTCGGTCTGCGGCTGACAATCGACTTTGTTTTACTACAAGGATCAGCCGACCCTGGGTCAGTCGACCGGAATTCCTCCCTTTTCCCTGGCTCGAGTGGAGAAGCCCTCTGCCTTGAAGGTGGTTCCCGAAGAGAAGGCGCAGGTAAAGGTGCTGGTCGAGCGGGTCGTCCAACTCGTCCGCGACGGGGTGACTGGGATGGACCTGCTGGAGGTCTTTCTCGGTCGACGCATCCATCCGCTCCAGGCCCGTGATCATCCGATGTGGATGTACTCTGGACTCGAGGACTCCACTCGGATCCACCCGGAGGACGTCAGTGAGGACATCTTGGAGAAGTGGCTGATGGGAATCACCAGCAACAAAGACAACCCCCGGGGGTCTAGGAGGGTGATTCCATTCGACCACTCGCGCCAGCCTGAGCAGGTATGATTCTGTTTTCCCAAATATCTTTCCGATTCACTGTGTGACACCTTGTTGATGGTCGACTGTACTCCTTTTGCTCGTTGTTCTTTCAGGCTCTCATTGACATGTACTCGATGCCCAATGAAGTGCAGGAGCAAGACGTCGAGGAGGGAGCGAGCGGGGGTGAGAGCGGCGAGTGGCACTCGGATGCAGAGGAGGACGAGGAGAGCGATGACTCGAGCGATGACAAAGAAGTCGACTCGCCTCCTCACAGAGAGAGGAGATCCAAGCACGCACACGACCCGGCGAGCACCCCGGACCTGGCGACCGCGCCGACTAGGCAGTCTTCGAAGCGCCCCCGGACGTCTTCTCCAGCGCCGATTGAGAAGGCCCCAAAGCAGCCCAAGGTTGTGCCGCCTCCAGCTCCAAAAGCACCGAAGGCCACCTCCTCCAAACTGCCCAAGGCTTTGCCCAGGATCAAAGTGACTGTCCCTACCATCTCCGGGTAATCATCTGACTTGTTCTTTTCGTCGACTCAAGCAACAGAACGTAACCGACTGAGTACGGACACTTGCAGTGCTGCTACAGCGGGAACCTCTTCCCTCCAGTATCGAGACAAGGAGATGGAAGACGCGGTTACCTCCAACCCAAGTAGAAACTCTTATGATCTTGTTCTTGATTACTTGGTCGATTGCATTCCAGTGGTTCACTTGGGGTCGACTAATCTGTCTTGCAGCTCCACCCAACGTCATCGATCTTCCAGATGACGATGAAGATGTGGCTCTTAAGCCCAGGAAGAGCAAAAAGGTAGCAGCTGGCAAGATGTCTCAGCAAGGGCCAACAACAACACCACCCATCTATCAACCTGAAGACGCGGGCAGGGCCTCTGTAACTTTCGATGCACCCTTGTCGAGTGAGCACCCCGCATCATCGACTGCACCAGTGATTCCTTCATTCGTCCAACTCCATGCCATGGAGCTCCAAGCTGCCACACCTGGGTCGTCTGCTCTCTTTTTCACCAGCTACCCCGTTCCGGACAACCAGTCGGAAGTGGCTGTGGAAGCCATCCATCAGGCTGACGTGATGATGGAGCGGATGAAGACGGTGCATGAGAATAGCCAGGCTGCTTATGACGCCAGCGCTGCTCTCCGTTAAACTCCTTCGAGCTTGATGTTCGAATACTTTTGATTCGCTGTTTGGAACTTTAGGATTTATCTGAATTTGGTTTATTTCTGAATATGCTTGTGTTTTGCCTTCAAGTGGACTTTGTTCTTCACTCGGAATATTCTTTGAGCTGGAAATGCAGCTCTGAGGTGGCGACTCCAGTCGACCTACGCTTCGTTGTCCTTGCGGATAGAGAGGGAACACACATTGTATTTAAGGCGTAGTCCCGAAGGGGAAGGTTGCAGTCGATTTGCACCTCATCGTCTTTGCGGATAGGGATGGAGCGCACGTTGTACTTGTGGCGTAGCTCCGAACCTCCGAGTGGGAGGGTTGCTCCTCACTCGGTAGGATTTTTCAAACTTAGGCGAGTACTGGACTGCAGCTAAGCCTCCGAGTGGGAGAGCTTAGGCGAGTACTAGACTGCAGCTAAGCCCCCGAGTGGGAGGGTTGCTCTCCACTCGGTAGGATTTTTTGAACTTAGGCGAGTACCGGACTGCAGCTAAGCCCACGAGTGGGAGGGTTGCTCTCCACTCGGTAGGATTTTTTAAACTTAGGCGAGTACTGGACTGTAGCTAAGCCCCCGAGTGGGAGGGTTGCTCTCCACTCGGTAGGATTTTTTAAACTTAGGCGAGTACTGGACTACAGCTAAGCCCCCGAGTGGGAGGGTTGCTCTCCACTCGGTAGGATTTTTA